>NC_142868.1:42144534-42297500 GCF_051225735.1 Oryctolagus cuniculus | reverse complement strand
GAAGGGTACGTGGCAGCAAATGGCTTCCTGAGTCACTTTCCTTCCTACTCTGCTTTCTCAAACATAACTCTACTTCCACTCGTGGTGGGTGGGTTGCCACGGATGAGGATGGAGCAAGAGGAACAGCAGGAAACATCACAGTCAGCTACCATACCCACCCCAAACCTGTCTTACATCACAGCCCTAACAGCTCCCAGAAGTTACTGGGCCAGAGCTAGACTTTAACTACGAAAAGCTGCCCAGTAACTGCCCTGCTGGGGGCTGGGGACCTGCACAGATAGCACTGAGCAGACGGTGATAAGGTGCCACTGACGCGGCCACTCCTGGGGGCCTGAATCTGACACGCCCCAGGCCATGGTGATTCATTTAAGGAAATTCTAGGCAGCGACCACTGAAGCCAAAGGTTTCCTTCCTATGATTTCTTGAGCTGAAAATTTCCATGATCATTTGACATATCTTTCACCTCCATGGATGCCATCTCTGTAAAGGACACACTTTTCAGGAGTCTTTTCCGGAAACTCTTCTTTCTAAGCCCAGGCTGCTTTGAAAACAAGAGCTTTATACCTTCATGGGGGGACTCACAGCACTAGCTGTGTTCTGCCTTCTTCTGGGACTCACAGAAAACAGCCAGAAATTTCCCAGTGATTTCCTGGCACTTCTGAGAAAGTCAAATGACTATCTCCAGACAGAAGAACTGCACAGCATGGCTTACGAACAAAAGCCATTGGAAAACAGAGAAACCAGCTGAAGCGGAGCAGGACAAGAAGTTCCGAGTTTTCAATGACAGCTTCACCAGGCTGGGGCCTGGGCTTTTTGCTTTTTAAATCTATTTTCCATAACCTCATCTTCATCCTTTGTCACTACCAGTATTCTTCCAGGGGTTCTTAGTGTGTATTGATAATAAAAATCTCACTTATTTGTGATAGTAAGTATACACTAAAAGTTTCCTTGTTACTTTTTGCCAACGTAATATATTCAAATTCAGAATTCCAAAGGTATAAAGGGTATCCAGTGCAAAGTTTTCCCTCAATACCTGTCTTTAGATACTATATTCTCCATCCAAGTAGCAGCTAAAATGTAATCTGGGAGCCAGTGCTGTGGTGCAATGGGTTAAGCCACCGTCTGCAATGCCAGCATCCCCTATGAGCCTGATTCAAGTCCCAGCTGCCCCATTTCTGATCCAGCTCCCTGCTAAAGTGCCTGGGAATGTAGTGGAAGATGGTCCCTGCCACCCATGGAGAAGACCTGGATGAAGTTCCTGGCTCCCGGCTTCCACACTGGCTGTTGTGGCCATCTGGAGGAATTAGTGAAAAGATCTCTCTCTCTCTTCCTCTGTCTCTGCCTCTCTTTCTGTAACTCTTTCAAATAAATAAATCAATTTCTTTCAAAAATGCTATTCCTTGAATCCCTTAGAGATATTTAATTCATGTTTAATGAAATACTAAGTACATTTCCATTTGGACTTTTCTCAACAAATGTTAGCATCCTGCATGCACTACTCAATAATTTATTCCTTTTTTCACTTAATATATTGAAGACCATTGCATCTTTTTTAAATTTTTATTTATTTATTTTTATTTTTTAACAGGCAGAGTGAGACAGTGAAAGAGAGACAGAGAGAGAGTTATAGACAGTGTGAGAGAGACAAAGAGAAAGGTCTTCCTTCCGTTGGTTCACCCCCCTAATGGCCGCTACGGCCAGCGCTGCACTGATCCGAAGCCAGAAGCCAGGTGCTTCCTCCTGGTCTCCCATGCAGGTGCAGGGCCCAAGCACTTGGGCCATCCATCCTCCACTGCCTTCCTGGGCCACAGCAGAGAGCTGGACTGGAAGAGGAGCAACCGGGACTAGTACCCAGTGCCCCAACCAGGACTAGAACCCAGGGTGCTGGTGCCGCAGACAGAGGATTAGCCACGTGAGCTACGGCGCCGGCCCGAACATTGCATCTTATTATATAAATAATATTCTCCTTCTTTGTTACAAGCTGCATAGTATTCTATAGTACTCCGCTTCACTGCCATATTGTATTTAACCTATCCCTGAAAGATGACATTTGGGTTACTATAAACAGTCCTCTAATGCTTAAATAATCTTGGATGTTTGGGCCGGCACTGCGGCTCAATAGGCTAATCCTCCGCCTGCGGCGCTGGCACCCCGGGTTCTAGTCCCGGTCAGGGCACCGGATTCTGTCCCGGTTGCCCCTCTTCCAGGCCAGCTCTCTGCTGTGGCCCGGGAGTGCAGTGGAGGATGGCCTAAGTGCTTGGGCCCTGCACCCGCATGGGAGACCAGGAGAAGCACCTGGCTCCTGCCTTTGGATCAGCGCAATGCGCTGGCCATTGGAGGGTGAACCAACGGCAAAAGGAAGACCTTTCTCTCTGTCTCTCTCTCTCTCATTGTCCACTCTGCCTGTCAAAAATAAATAAATAAATAAATAAACAAACAAACAAACAATCTTGGATGTTTAGTATTTTGCACATGTATATCTATATGATTAGAAATGGAAATGTGAGGTTTAAGGTTACGTACATTTTTTAAATTTTCATAAAGACTGGAAAATTACCCTCTACACAGCTTGTACCAATTCACAATCCTGCCAGCAATGTGTGAGTACCTGTTCTCCCACACTGAACACACTGAAGTCAGACTTTGTTCTTTACAGGCTGTCTGCGAAACTGCACAAGTGTGTGTAAGTTATATTGCATACATTTTACTACATTACTAAGAACCAGTTACATTGTCTTTCCAATGAACTAGTCATGTCTTTTGCCTTTTCCATGGAGTTGCTGGTCTTTTTCTATAACTGGCTTGTAGACAAGCTTTAACCAAAGAACTGTAAATATTTGTCTTAGCTTGTTTGCTCATTGTGGTAACTGACATGCATAATTTTTATGTTCCTGCAGTGTTATGTAAAAAATTTTTCATGGTATCTCAGGACTGTGTGATATTTGGGAAGAACACAATATATCCAAGAGCTGGGGGGGGGGGGGGCGGGGGGGAGCCGGGCCTGTGGCAGAGTGGGTTAAGCCGCTGCTTGGGAAGCCTGCACTCCATACTGGAGTACCTGAGCTTCTGATCCTGATTCCTGCCAACGCATCCTGGAAGGAAGTAGTTGACGGCCCTAATACTTGGGTTCCCGCCACACACATGGCAGACCTGGATGGTGTTCCATGTTCCTGGTTTGGGCCTGGCCCAGCCCCAGCGATTGTAGGCATCTTGGGAGTGAACCAGCAGTTGGAAGCTCACTCACTTGTGCAATTGCTCCCTCTCTTTCTTCCCTCTCCCTCTGCCTTTTAAATAAATAAATCTTTAAAAGGGGGAGGGGGGGAAGGGGTGGTATTGTGGCATAGCAGGTAAGGCCACCTTCTGCAACACTGACATCCCATTTGGGAGATGGTTCGTGTCTGGCTGCACCACTTCTGATCCAGCTCCTGGCTGATGGCCTGGGAAAAGCAGCACAGGATGAGTCAAATGCTTGGACCCCTGCCACCCGTGTGGGGAAACCCAGAGGAAGCCCCTGGCTTCAGTCTGGCCCAGTGCTAACCATTGGGGGCCATCTGGGGAGTATACCAGTAGATGGAAAATCAATCTCAATCTCTCTCCCTTTCTCTCTCCCTCTCTCTCTCCCTCCCCCCCACCCCACCCCATAACTCTTTCAAACAAACAAAAGAATTAACTGTTCTCCAAGGTATCTTTCCTTCCTCGTGTCAGTGATTTTTAGGCAGAAACTGTAGAATGCAGAATATATTGATTCAACCTAGCTTTCTACATTTATTAAAACTTCTCTAAGGTAGTCAAGGAAAATGAAATCTTTCAGGTTTTGATTCAATCATTTAGCATTCAAGGGATAATCTACACCATTTTACTTAATTTTTAACTTTAAAAAAATGTAAAAGAAACATTTTTGAAACCTTACCCACAGTAATTATCCGCAGCAGAGTTAGCATCCACTTCTTGTTAACCAGTTTCCAGAAAGGAGCAATTGTCAGGAATATTGGAGAAAGAGCAGCTATACTGAAACTTTCCAGCCCCGTGAGCTCTAGCGTTTGCAGGGGAAAGTAATAGATCATCGGTCCCAGGTCATGGTAGAGAGACCAAGAAACATAGCCTATTAAAAATATAATAAAAGAGAAACGATGGTCCTTTGGTTGTTTCTGACAATAACCCTGCTGCCTCCCCTGGGTTCCAGGAGCAGAATTCCTCCCCTACCCCACAGGCTGAGCTTGGCAATGGCCTCCGCCTGTTCCTTTAATCAAGTCCCTCAGTAAGGCCTTTTTCCATTGGACCACATGAGCCAAATCTGGTTTCCTGTTGGGACTCTATAAGGAAATAGTCCCTTGACTCAGTTGAGCCATTTATAATGAAAAACATGACAGTTCCCAGCAGCAGGGCTGCCTCCTCCCACCCTGGGCAGCATCCTAAAGCGCTTGACTTGGGCAGCAATCAGTTTCCCCTGATGTAGACCAATTTAAACCCAACCTTTGGGAGGCAGAGCCAGATCTCAAGTCAGCTGCACCTCCACCAACGACTAGACCGGGCAGTCTTGTGCAATCAAAATCATCCCAGACGGGCACCGCCCAGGCGCGGGGCTCACCTCTCTCACGCCTCACACAACCCCATGGCCTATGAAGGTAGCCCTCTCTTACAAATAAACAACCAAACAAGCTAAGCCAGAACAAAAAGCAACCAGCCTTGGGAGACACAGAAAGTTAAGTCATTAGATCACACATGCAGCAAATGGTAGGGGACTGAACTTAAACCCAAGTCATTTGGCCCCAAACGGGGAGCCCTCTAACCACCTGCCTGGCAACTTTCCCCCAAGTTACTTCTCAACATTTTTTTTTTTGACAAGCAGAGTGGACAGTGAGAGAGAGACAGAGAGAAAGGTGAGAAAGGTCTTCTTTTTTGCCGTTTGTTCACCCTCCAATGGCCGCCACGGCCGGCGTGCTGCGGCCAGCGCACCGCGCTGATCAGATGGCAGGAGCCAGGTACTTCTCCTGGTCTCTCATGGGGTGCAGGGCCCAAGTACTTGGGTCATCCTCCACTGCACTCCCGGGCCACAGCAGAGAGCTGGCCTGCAAGAGGGGCAACCGGGACAGAATCCGGCGCCCCGACCAGGACTAGAACCCCATGTGCCGGCGCCGCAAGGCGGAGGATTAGCCTAGTGAGCCGTGGAACCGGCTGTCAACATCCTTTCTTAATCAACAAACCAGGACTTGTGACCGCCTCACAGAGCTGGTAGACAGATTGAGATCAAGTACACAGAGTGTCTAGCACCCGATAAGCTTATAGAGAGCTAATGGTTTTACATCTCCCAACTGGTAAGATTCAGGCTGAGCTAGAAAAATTCCATCGGAGGCCCCCTGAGAACTACCAGCTCCCAGAATCTCTTGGTCTAGAAAAATGGCTCAGACGCCACGTTTTGGGTCCAGCCAGCAACTTATAAAGGCCTGTTGGCTCAAAAGTGGGCCATGGGATTCTGGCAATTCTGGTTTTGATCATAGCAGCTCCGAAAGAATCGCCCCCAGGAACTACTCCGGGTACTGCAAAACTGGTGCCCACACGAGGCTTCACACTGCGCTTCGAGACAAATGCCCAAGTGTGCAGCTGCAACCAGGGCCATTTGAGCCTGGGGAAAATGAGTGCCCGTTCAGGCCAAACCGCTCTGAGTTAAACTTCAAGGTCATGGGTGGGGTTATCGGGGCCGGTACCAGCCGCGTGGACAGGCGAGGATCTCGCCATCCCGGGGCGACGCCTTCTGCAGGTGCCACGCACGCAGCGCTCGGCTTCGGAAACCTCCATTGCCGTCTTCTCTTGGATGCCCTTCAGTAGCTAAAGTTCCCGGAGACGATAAGCATCTCCAATCTGGGACCGGGCGCTCTCTTCTTCCTCCCGGAGCTCAGCCAACCGGGCCGAGCGCCGTGGCTCCGCACCGGGCTAGGGGAGCCGGAGCCCTCGAGCGCACCGCGCGGGGCGGCTTCCGCTTACCCAGGAGGGTCTCCAGGACGATTTCTTTCCACAGCGAGGGCATCTTCGCGGCGTAGAGCGGCGCTTTCTAGGAAAGCTACGCCGGCCGGACCCCGCCGCAGAGTTCCACGGGACCAGCGTCGGCGCCCCACGACCCCGCGCCGAGCCCGCCGTCCGCGCCCTCCCGCACTCCAGCCCACGTGTGGAGCCGAGGCGGAGTGGGGCGGCTCCTGCGCTGCTCTTCCCACCACGCCCAGCCCAGCGCCACCTGTGCGCGCTGCGCCGCCGCGGGCGCTTCTCGTCCCCGCGCTGCCTGGGCGCCGCTGCTTCTGCCGGGGCCCTGAGCGCTCGAGGGCGTCCGCCGCCTCTGCCGAGGGACTGCGCGCTGCTGGGGACGCGCGTCCCGGCGCCGGGTCTGGGCGTCTCGGACCCGGCCATCCGCCCAGCGTGGAGCGCAGCCGGCGCGGGGGACGAGGGAACAGATGCAGCCCCGGGTGGAGGATGCCCTGGTTGAAACGAGGCCCGCAGCGTGCTTCGCGGGAAGACAGGAGGCGCGGGCTCAGACCCGGGGAGAGGACTGCGGGACCGCCTCAGGCGCTCTGGGGGGCCTCACCGGGCGCGCCCGAGGCCTGCGGGCTCCAGCGAGGGCCACCGGGGCCTGCGCTACTCCTTCTCAGCTTCAGGTGGCCAAACATTTTAGAGGTCGCAGGCTTTTCTGTGACTTTTAGAAAAGTAGCAATGTTTGCTCAAGGTGGGATGGAACGCAGGTGGTGGGGTGGTGGAGAGGAACGCGAGTGCCCTGGGCTGAACGCGGGAGGCCGTCTAATTTATGCAACGACTGAACTAGGCTGGTTCTCGCTCCAACGCTAGCACACGCCAGGGTATCTTGAACTTTTTTAGAAGTTCCACAAAGCGATTTATTTAATTCACTCTCACGTTTTCAGATGAACTTATCACTGATGGAGAGTTTGCTCTGAAATCGAACAAGGACAGAGAATCACTTGAAAGCAACTGTTGCTGTAAGTATAGCAGTTTGGAGCAGAAAGTTCGCAGTCACAAAGAGAGGCAAAGAACAGGGCAACAGAGTGAGAGTTCGGAAATAAACCCTTTCATCCAGGGTCAAAGGATTTCCACAAGTTCCCCAAGACAATTAAATGGCAGAAAGAATAGTCTTTTCAAAAAATGATTCCAGGGTAACAAATTATCCACATGCAAAAGAATGATCTTGGAGTGAGAAAGAAAACAAAAAGAGAGGACCTCGTGTTATCTTTTCCTACCCTCCTAGCTCTGACTTCTTAGCATCCTACAAACATTTGAGAGTCTCTTAGAAAACATTCTAGGGGCAGGTGCTGTGGCAGCAGGTTAAGCCCCGCCTCCCCACCCCCCTGAAGTGCTGGTATCCCATATGGACACCAGTTCAAGATCCGCTGCTCCACTTCTGATCCAACTCCTGGCTAATGCACCTGGGGAAGCAGCAAAGAATGGCTCAAGTGCTTGGACTCCTGCATCCACTTGGGAGACAGTGACGTGGCTCCTGGCTTCAGCCTGGTTCAGTCTTGGTTGTTGTCGGTCATTCGGGAAGTGAACTAGTGAATGAAAGACCTCTCTCTTTCTCCCCCTCCCTCTCTCTCCCTCTCCTTTTCAAATAAATAAAAATAAACCTTTAAAAAAAAGAAAATAAAAACGTTCTCTCTATTAGGTACTATTTTTCCTCAAGAGTGCAATTCTACCTATGTGTCAAGGATCTTGGATCACACTGGGCAGCGTCCACGCTGCTTCTCTATTAAGATGGGAAATGTGTGGCAGGCTGAAACCAGCACCCTCTCCCCAGCACCCAGGCAGACATCATGCCACAGCTGTCTTCCCCACTGCTGCCAGAGTTGGCCCCAAAATCTGCTCAGAGCTAATGACTAAACAAAATGCATATCCGCACAATGGACTGTTATTCAGCCATTAACAGGAATGGAGGACTGGCACCTGCTACCATATGGATGAATCTGGAAAACATTACATCCTGGTCAGGCATCTGCCCTAGCAGATAGGTCACTGGGTGGGACACCCACATCCCACATAAGAATGCTGAGTGTGTGTCGAGGCTCCACTCCCAATTCTAGTTTCCTATTAATGTAGACTCTGGAAGGCAGTGGTGATGGCTGGCTCCCAGCCACCCATGTGAGACACCTGGAATGAATTTGTGGTTCCTTGCAGGCAACTGGAGAGTGACCCAGTGGGTTGGGCTCTCTCTCACTCTCTCTCTCCATCCCTTCTTTCTCTGTCTCTCAAGTTTCAAATTAATTAATTAAACAGAAAGAAAACATTATTCTCAGTGAAAGAAGCCAAGTACAAAAGGCCAAAGGCCATGTCTTGGATGGTCCCATCTATGAGAAATGTCTGGAATAGGAAAACCCCTGGTGCCAGAGAGAACAGTGGTGGTTGCCAGGCCTGGCGGGGGAGCAGAGATAGAAAGTCACTGCTTAGAGGAAGGGGCTCCTTTTTTGGATGATGAAATCTTAAAACTAGATTGTGCTGATAGATCCCCAACTCTGTGAATATACTAAAGCCACTCAGATATACACTTTAAAAAAAAGATTTTATTTATTTATTTGAGAGACAGAGTAACAGACAGTAAGCGGGAGAGACAGAGAGAAAGGTCTTTCATCTGCTGTTTCACTCCCCAAATGGCCACGATGGCTGGAGCTGAGCCGATCTGAAGCCAGGAGCCAGGAACTTCTTCTGGGTCTCCCATATGGGCACAGGGGCCCAAGGACTTGCACCATCTTCTGCTGCTTTCCCAGGCCACAGTAGAGAGCTGGATCAGAAGAGGAGCAGCCAGTACTTGAACCAGAATCCATATGGGATGCCAGTGCTGCAGGTAGAGGATTAACCTACTGTGCCACAGCACCAGCCCCTAGATATATACTTTAAAAGAGGGAATTTCATGGTGTGTGAATTGTAACTCAATTTTACAAAGAAGAAAACATGCATCTGATAAGGGATTGGAATCCAGAATATATAAAAATTGATTACAACTCAACAACAGAAAGACCCACTTTAAAGATGGACAAAGGATTTGAAAGACTAGTCTCGGGCCGGCGCCGCGGCTCACTAGGCTAATCCTCCGCCTAGCAGCGCCGGCACACCGGGTTCTAGTCCTGGTTGGGGCGCCGGATTCTGTCCCGGTTGCCCCTCTTCGAGGCCAGCTCTCTGCTGTGGCCCGAGAGTGCAGTGGAGGATGGCCCAGGTGCTTGGGCCCTGCACCCCATGGGAGACCAGGAGAAGCACCTGGCTCCTGCCATCGGATCAGCGCGGCGCGCCGGCCGCGGCAGCCATTGGAGGGTGAACCAACGGCAAAGGAAGACCTTTCTCTCTCTCTCTCTCTCTCACTGTCCACTCTGCTTGTCAAAAAAAAAAAAAAAGAAAAAAAAAAAAGACTATTCTCCAAAGATGATATACACGTAGCCATTAAGTAGAGGAAAGGACATTCAAGGTAATTTAATCAAGGAAATGCAAATCAAAACCACAGTAATGTACCACTTTACACTACAGTGGCTATAATCGAAAAACTAAGATAATGGCAAGTGTTGGCAAGAATACAGAGACACTGGAGCCCTCATATACTGCTGGTGGGAATATAAAGCCACACAGCCACTTTGGCAATCAGTTTGGCAGTTCCTCATGTAATGAAACATACAGTTGCCATATGACTCAACAATTCCACTCCTGGGTGTATAGCCAAGAGAAATACTGAATGTGTGCACAAATGTTCATAGTAACATTCCTCAGAGTAGCCAAAAAATGGAAATAAATGCACAACAAATGAATAACAGATAAGCAAATTGTGATGCAGCCACACAATAGAATATCACTCAGCAATGGGAAGGGCGGAGGTACTTATATACTCAGTGACAAGACTGGATCTCGAAAACCTATTGCCAACTGAAAGAAGTCAGTCACAAAACCACATATGATATGATTCCATTTATATGAAATGTTCAAAATAGGCACAGTGATAGTGACCCAGAGAACACTGATGATTTCATTGGGTTGTGGGGACAGCTGGAAAGAAAATGTGGCTGCTGGGGCTGTGGTGTAGCAGGTAAAGCCACCACCTGCAGTGCCGGCATCCATATGGGCGCCAGTTTGAGTCCCGGCTGCTCTACTTCCAATCCAGCTCTCTGCTATAGGCTGGAAAAGGAGTAGAAGATGGCCCATGTCCTTGGGCCCTGCTCCCACTTGGGAGACCTGAAAGAAGCTCCTGGCTCCTGGCTTCGGATCAGTGCAGCTCTGGCCATTGTGGCCAATTGCGAAGTGAACCAGTGGATGGAAGACCCCCCCCCCCCCGCCTCTCCTCTCTCTGTGTAACTCTGACTTTCAAATAAATAAATAAATCTTAAAAAAAAAAAAGAAAGAAAGAGAATGAGGACTAATGAGTGCAAAGTCCCTCTTAGAGGAAAATGAAACTTCCTAAAATTGTATGAAGACATGCATTGCACAACTCTCAATATACTAAAAGCATTGCTGTATGTGTATTAAACAGGTGAACTACATGGTGTGTGAATGACATCTCAACAAGATTTTTAGAACTACAATTCTTTCTAGCTATATGTTTTTAAAATGTTCCAGTTCGAGTTACAGGCATTTAGGACCAGACTTCCTTCAACATGTAAAGGGCTTCAGTGACTAAAAACTTCAGACACTGCTTTTTCCTTCTTTCTTGCCCACAACAGTTTCATTACAATACACTCATAAAAAGCACCTGATTCAGTGCTGTGTGCCCAGCAGGTGCTCGCACAATTTGTTCCCTTTCAAAGCTAAGTGCTAGGGAAGATCTGACTTCTACTGAGGGTGCAGTGTCTTTTCTCCTCTACTCAGAGCTCAGTTCTGGGTCTTAGCATCTTTTCTCTTGAACAGTTTGATCGCAGCTTACTGCGAGAGAGTCTGGAAATGCAGTCCAGCTGTGAGCCCAGAAAGAGAAAGCAGCGATGTTTTGATAAGCAGCTCTCAGGATCTGCTCCAGAAAACTACTAGGGCTGTTCAGGGGGGTTCCACGGCTGACGGACTGAGGCATTCAACATAGCACCTATGGTATGCACAGTGCTCAGGAAATGGTGATTTGTGTTATCATCTGTATACCTCCTGCCCCTAATGGATGGCCTTGTGCTAAGCATATAGTGGCTCTTCAGAATATGGTTGGCAATTCTACCAGTGACATCCCCATCCTATGTGTTGCTCCCCCTCTTCGTGGAGGAACGACACAAGACCCTGCGCTGTTCTTTTGTCTGCTCGGCCCTCCCCGGGTTTGCTGCTGGTTCTTCCCGGGTTGGCTACTATCCCTTCCACCTCCGTGGAAGGGCAGTTCCCCCTGGCCGCATTCCCCACTTCCGCAGGGGAGCGGCACACCGCCGGCCGGTTCTCTCGGGGGCTGCACGGGTTCCCTTTAGATGTTCCCCATAGATGTTCCCGGTGCATGCCGTCTCTCTCCTCCTTTATAGTCCTTCTCTGCCAATCCCAACTCGGCTGCCCACACGCCGAGTACGCTGCTCTCCAATCAGGAGCAAGTCCTACAGTTAATTGGTTGAACTGGAGGCAGCTGTGCGGAAGCTGTTTACTTCTCTCCCAGCGCCACACTGTGGGAGAGCAGATGCACAGAACAAGTCTTAATTCGAGTAACTTAGTCTAGTCCGGATTGCTCCCCACAGATCCCCCTTTCTTTTTATTTTTGGCGTTGATACGCGCCTGTCTTCGGTGTCCCGCGGCACACACTAGAGTTGCCACAGGCTCTTACAAGTCCTATCCATCAGGCAAACCGAATCCGGGTCCTCTCTTCGCCATGTTGTGAGGAGGTTTTTAGGCGCTGATGCGTGCCTGTGTTCGGTGCCCTGCAGCGCATGCTCTGCTCTGCTAGAACTGCCTGCAGGTGTTTACAAAACCTATCAGGCAAACCGAATCCAAGCCTTCTCATTGCCGTATTGTGGGGGAGACTTATTAGTGTTGGTTTGTGCCTATCTTCGGTGACCTGCAGCTCATACTCTGGTCGAGCTTTGCTGGCGCTTACCGCCTTAAATCAGGCAGACCGAATCCAAGCCTCCTAATTGGCATGTTGAGGGGAGGCCTTATTTTTCTCTATTTCTCTATCTCCGGGCATTTCTATTTCTCCCATTTTACTTCTGTCTGCCAACATTCCTATTTCTCTTTTACTTCTAAACTTCTGTTTCTCTTATCCCCGCAGCTTTCCGGCACCTCGCCCCGCCGGCGGGTTCCCGGCTCTGCGCCGCTTCAGCCCGCGCGCCTCTCTCATCTGCGCAGCTTCCCGGCTTTGCGCGGCTCGGCTTTGCGCGCTCCGCGGTCTCCACGCTTAACCCTTTCGCGTCTGAACCACGGCCTACGCCAGCGTTCCCTATCTATTCACGCCCCTCTGAACCACGGCCTACGCCAGCGTTCCCTATCTATTCACGCCCCGTGCTCTCTCTGCACGCGGCGGCTTCCGCGAGTAACACAGCGTAGCTTGCGTCTCCGCCACTAGGATTCAATCTAAGCTCCCCGGGCTAGCCTGGCGAATTCAACCCAGCGTACGTCTCCGCCCCACGATTTGGCTTCCCGTCCTTTGCTCCCCGGGCTAATCAGATGGATCCCAATCTGGCTTACGTCTCAGCTTCTGGTTTCAACTTTTCGCCCCCTATTCCCGGGCTAACCTGAGAACCCCAAAGTGGCTTTCGTTTCCGCCTTGGCCTGCCCCCCGCGGCTTCAATTTCCCTAACAGTTTTCTCTACCCGGTATGTTTCCCCAAGCTTTCCTCCAACGATATTCCTCCCTCATTTCTCCTGGCCTCTCCCCACAGTCCGCGTCCGAATCTGTTTGTTCTAGCTTTCACTTTCGCTTTCGACCTTAGAGATTTCTCCCAGCTTCCCCCCGTAGTCCGTATCCGAGTCTATGCCTAGGCTTTCAATAGCTTCTTCCGGCTCCTTTTTCGTCCGGCTTTTCCCTAGGCTGTTTCGAGTCTATGCCTAGGCTTTCAATAGCTTCTTCCGGCACCCTTTTCGTCCGGCTTTTCCCTAGGCTGTTTGCTAGTCTCTCTCTCTGGTATTTTCCTGCTTCTTCCCGTTTCTTCCCTCCTAAGTTTGCTATCCGTCCTAGGTTTCCTATCCGAGTTAGGTTTCCTATCCGAGTCACGTTTCTTCCCTCCTAAGTTTTCTATCCGTCCTAGGTTTCCTATCCGAGTCACGGCACCATTATGTCGCTCCCCCTCTTCGTGGAGGAGCAACACAGGACCCTGCGCTGTTCTTTCGTCTGCTCGGCCCTCCCCGGGTTTGCTGCTGGTTCTTCCCGGGTTGGCTACTATCCCTTCCACCTCCGTGGAAGGGCAGTTCCCCCTGGCCGCATTCCCCACTTCCGCAGGGGAGCGGCACACCGCCGGCCGGTTCTCTCGGGGGCTGCACGGGTTCCCTTTAGATGTTCCCCATAGATGTTCCCGGTGCATGCCGTCTCTCTCCTCCTTTATAGTCCTTCTCTGCCAATCCCAACTCGGCTGCCCACACGCCGAGTACGCTGCTCTCCAATCAGGAGCAAGTCCTACAGTTAATTGGTTGAACTGGAGGCAGCTGTGCGGAAGCTGTTTACTTCTCTCCCAGCGCCACACTGTGGGAGAGCAGATGCACAGAACAAGTCTTAATTCGAGTAACTTAGTCTAGTCCGGATTGCTCCCCACACTATGATCGTTCTCACTGCCTTCTGCAGTCTTTCTATAACTCCTGGCTTTTTTCCCCAACTACAGAGCCAAGAATAGCACTAAGTGTGCAGGGGGTGGATTTTCATCAAAGCCCCTCCTCCACTTCTACAATGGGGTATTAGCATTTCTACTGTGTTGACCCTCATTTTTCTGACTTGCTAGTTTGTTACCCCATGATACATTATGGGAAAATTTGTCATGATTCTTGGTGCTTTCCTATATAGCTTGTAAGAATAGTTTAAACTGGTCGGCGCCGCAGCTCACTAGGCTAATCCTCTGCCTGCGGCACCGGCACCCCAGGTTCTAGTCCCGATTGGGGCGCCGGATTCTGTCCTGGTTGCTCCTCTTCCAGTCCAGCTCTCTGCTGTGGCCCGGGAAGGCAGTGGAGGATGGCCCAGGTGCCTGGGCTCTGCACCCGCATGGGAGACCAGGAGGAAGCACCTGGCTCCTGGCTTTGGATCGGCGCAGCATGCCGGCCGTAGCTGCCATTTCAGGGGCGAACCAACGGAGAAAGGAAGACCTTTCTCTCTGTCTCTCTCTCTCACTGTCTAACTCTGCCTGTAAAAAAAATTTTTTTTAAAAGAGAATAGTTTAACTATTCTATGTTTCTATAGGAGGTTAATTCTGAAGTTGCTTTGGATTTTATTCACAAGTATCTTACCAGATGAATGCCCATATGAACTTTTAATTACCTTGCTCTTCATTGAGCTTCATTCCTATTTAACTATAGATATTATATAATATTTCCTCACAACATATAGGATATGAGTTATTATATAGCTGATTATACAACGGCTCATTCAGTTCGACTTGCCTGTGAATGCACTCATTGTATGTAAAAGTTTTACTGCTGTTACTTCGATTTTCAAGTTTACAATCTGCTGGTTTTAATTCAGTCTCTTTTGCTGGAATCTCTTCTTTGACCCCAAGTTGCCATTTGCATTCTTATTTTACATAGAAATGAATGAAGTCCTTTAAGGCAATGCCCAGTGCCTCTTTCTTTCTCCCTTATTTCTTGGAGCATGAACACAACAAGTTCAGCTGGAACATACTGGACAATTTTTTTTTTATCAGAAGACAAAATCTCTTCTAGGAGACAACTCATTCTGGAATAATAAAGACATTCTGGTCCCCTAGTGAAAACTAAAAATGCATTTTTAAAGAGGTGAAGTCAAGAGAAACGCTACTTCAGGTTCCCAATTACACTCATTAATTCTTTTAAAAAAGACACCTGTGCCACTTTAGGAACAAGCAAAGTTCTTATTTTACCATGGCAAGGCTGGTATCATATGTCCACTGTGGGCCAGCCATAGCCTCACTCCATCATCGTGAATCTGGGAATCGGGCTGCGGGAGCAGCTCCTCCCATGGGGTTCCTGCCAGGATCGCATCATTCGCACCCACACTCAGCAAGCACAGGGGCCAAGCTGACCTCAGCAGGGCGGTGGCAATACAAA
This sequence comes from Oryctolagus cuniculus, assembly GCF_051225735.1. Classification (NCBI taxonomy): domain Eukaryota; kingdom Metazoa; phylum Chordata; class Mammalia; order Lagomorpha; family Leporidae; genus Oryctolagus; species Oryctolagus cuniculus. Next base: position 42,282,357 of record NC_142868.1, on the reverse strand, counting down.
AGAGGCAGCAGGTATTTTGAAAAATACAGTCTATTACAGCCCTCTTATAAGAATGGATAGTCATTTCTGTTGTTTTAATTTGTGTTTATAATTGATTAATATTTAATTATTATCTTTGAATATTTGGGATTTTCCCCTTAGAATGAGGATTCTTCAAATAATTCATGGAGGATGTATATTATGAAAAAATTATGCATATATTTCAAAACTTTTCCCCCAAAATAAATTTATTGGTTAAATTTTCCATGATTTTTCTGAAGTTCCTTTTTACACTGAGAATATTTTCGCATGTCAGTAAGTGATCTTTTGCAATGTGAATTTTTTTTTTTTTGACAGGCAGAGTGGACAGTGAGAGAGAGAGACAGAGAGAGAAAGGTCTTCCTTTTGCCGTTGGTTCACCCTCCAATGGCCGCCGCTGCAGCCGGCGCACCGTGCTGATCCGATGGCAGGAGCCAGGATCCAGGTGCTTTTCCTGGTCTCCCATGGGGTGCAGGGCCCAAGCACCTGGGCCATCCTCCACTGCACTCCCTGGCCATAGCAGAGAGCTGGCCTGGAAGAGGGGCAACCGGGACAGAATCCGGCACCCCGACGGGGACTCGAACCCGGTGTGCCGGCGCCGCAAGGTGGAGGATTAGCCTATGGAGCTACGGCGCCGGCCGCAATGTGAATTTTAATGGCTATAATATGATTCTGTAGCATGGCTACATATAATTTACTTAACCATTCTCTTTGAAACCTATTTAGGCTGTTTTGCTTATAAGAATAATCAAATACATAAAAGTAATATTTAGAAAACATGAAGACTTTTTGTTTCTTCCTTTTTTTTTTTTTTTTTTTTTTTTTTGACATATGGTTCATTCAAGAAAGAGCTTCCATGTCTCCAAGAAAACGAAAGCAGCAGTGAACGTCTCTAAGGAGCTGAAGGGCCTTGGCTCTGTTCGGCCAAAGTCATCAAGACATGGGTTCTGCTTGATCAGCGGAGTTTAACCAGTGACTGCGAAGCAATGGAGGCGCTCTTGGTGCGCCTTCCTCCACTGCGGGCAGGGAGGCTTCTGTGGAAGTCAGCTACCTACCAAATACCGTGCTTACCTTCCACTGTCCATCAAGGAGAGCTGTTTCTGGAAAGGCACTGCCAGCTCAGGGCCGCGTTCCTCAGCTCCCCCGGCATCTCCACGGCATCCTGTGTGCCTGGAAAATGACCAACGGAATGTGACCATAGTGATACGGGCGTGTGTCCCTTCCAGGGAAAGGAGTGCTTTTCTCCCCCCACCCCCACACCTGCCAATTCCCTCTTCTGCTTGTAAAAAGATGGCCCTAGGGAAAGACTGAGCACCAAGAGAAAGGGAGCACCAGTCCTTGAACCCCAGCCAGCAGGAGAGCAAGCCCAGAGGCTGAGAACCGACCTTGGACTGTCATGTGTGACTGTGGAGCCACTGAAATGATGAGATGCATTCATTACAAATTAGCATGGCCTCCCCAAAACACCCACAGCCAGCTTTCCCCCAGAGGTTAAGAGAACAAAAATCAAAGGGAATGCCACTGAGCAGTCATCCTATCCTCCTCGAGGCACAGAAAGGGAGAAAGAGAAATACTCACCTTGAAAAATATGAGTTTGGAGTTTGAACTAATTCCTCTAGGAGTTGGAAGCTGCCCCAGATGGGTTTTTCTTCAGTGAACACTGTCCTGAGACATTGTAGGCGGGGATCCAGTCTCCCTAATGCCCAGGGGCCTCTGGTGTAACTGAGATTACATGTGAAATCACTATGCTGTTTTGAACTGGAAAAATTGGAAAAATGTTGCAACTATTACGAGTTGAGCCTTGGAGGAGGGAGCAAGGGACCTAGCAGTTAAGACACTGGTTACAATGTCCATATCCCAGGTGGGATGCCTGGGTTCCATACCTCCACTGGCTCCTGACTCCAGCTTCCTGCTAGGTGCAGCAATGATGGCGCGAGTAGTTGGGACCCTGCCACCCACATGGGAGACGTGGATTGAGTTTCCAGCTCCTGGCTCCAGCCCAGCCCAGCCCCGCCCCAGATATTGCGAGCATTTGGGGAGTAAACCAAAGGGTGGGATGTCTCTCTCTCTCCCTTTCTCTCACTCTCCCTGCTCCTCACAAATAAATAATAAAAATAAACATACCCTGGGTATTTAAAAAATAGAGTAGTGCCTTGGAGAAAAGCAATCCATGTTTGAATCCCAGCTTGATTACGGACTAGGTCAGAACTAATATTCCAGGGATAGTAGCCAAAAACTATGCTGGGAAGCGCTACCCCACACTGAGCTCTGGCTGCCATGGTTGCTCCTGCTATGCCTGCCAGGAACTCACCTATCCTGAAACCTCTGCGACCAGCACCAGAGCCAGCATTGCCTTCAGGGCTGGACTTCCCAGCTGCCATTGCTGCCGCCACCATTTGGGTTCCCAGGAAGCAGACCCTAGGAATTAGAAGTGGGTGAGATTTAGGAGCAAAATGCCATGGAAGACAATAAGGCAGAGAACAGGAAGAGGCAGGGAGAGCCCTCGGCCTTGACGCTGATCAGCAAAGCAGGGAAGGAGGGTGGAGTGGGCAGGAAGAGCTTCAGCCCACACTGACCTGCTCAAGTCCCGACCGGCAGAACCGAAGCCTAAGAAAGTGTGTCATGCTGCAGGGGACTGGCCCAGCTCTCTTACCCAGCTCTGTGCCTATTCAATGGACGGGGCCTTCTGGATAGAGCAGAGACATGGAATGAGTGCTGCACAGATGCCAAGACTGTCAGTTACACTCCTCATGGCAGGTTCTCCTGGAGGCATTTCTCAGTGGCACAGCTCCAAGCTGCCAAAAGAAGGCTCCCATCCTTTCCCTTGGCTTCACCAGCTCCTGAACCAAGGTCTGACTGATGGAGATTAGACTGCATGCCTTGGCTGCAAGGGGGCCTAGGGAAGAAAGTGATTGACAACTGCAGCACCAAACCAAGAAACAGTCTTCTCAGATGAAGGTCAAAACAAATGAGTGTCCACTCTCGCGAGCAAAGCCCTGAGCCTGGAGCCTGGCACCCAACAGGCACCACCCAAATGGAAGCTGCTATCCTCACTGACCTCACTCACCATGGCAGTGAGGGTGCCAGAAGGAGAACCGGCTGTTGGCTCCATCTCCTCTGGGTTCCCATCTTGACTCAAGCCTTGTGGTGGAACACCTTGAAGCCTCAAGTGCCCATCTGCAAAGACTTCTTGGAAGAATCGTGACCTGAGTGCCTATCTATAAAATGGCCAACCCAGAGCACACTCTCAGAAAATCACAATGCCATAGCTGCTGTGTGGTGAGCAGAGTGGAGCACCAGGGTTAGAGCGAACTTGCAATGTGGTAGGCACTCGGCAGTGTTCATCTTTGTAGCCCTGGTATTCAGTGTGGAGTGTGGCACAGACCAGGTAGTCAATAGGTATTTGTTGATTAAAAATGAATTGATGAACACACTTCTGCTATTACTAACAAAGACAACTATGATAAATCATTTTAGATTAAGAATTTCATTATGCAGACTGGTGATTCCTACCAGTATCCTCTCCTCCCTTTATTTTTTTTTTCAAGAAGTCTTCATTTTAGTTCATTGAATTGATTTTTATCTTTAGCAAAGTATATAATGCATAATTTTAAGAATAATAAGAACAAAGTGTCTTTCCTGTTGCCTACCCCACCTCATCCTTAATTCCTATTCTTTAGATGCAACCAGCAACTCAGCCATTTCTTCCATGTGCTTCCGTGTTGCTTGTTCTTGATATTTTGAACTGACGTCACTCATTTCTTTAGTTGCAGAAGGTGGGGGTTTAAATCTCTTACACTGCTCCCCCAAGTCACACACATACCTCCTCCTCCCATCTAATACAGTTATTACAGTTATTTCAATAATATTTATGAAATCTATAACATGTTTATTGCATTAACATTATGTCACAGAGGAGCCATGCAGAACGTTGTCACTGTGTTTTATTTCTTTGATAGTTTTTGTGTTATCTTTTGGTTATCATGGATTTATTTTTTCATTTACTTGCCTCTGTTCTTTGTAAATTCATTCCCAGATTATCCCCATGAGCTGTAAAACCCCTAGCAGTCAAACCCGCTAGGTCTTCCTGAGTTCTCTTTTTCCCCTGGAGTCGCTGCTGCCGGAACCCTTTATCCTTGTGCTCCAGTTTGGGATGGGTTGCTGTCCTGCAGCTTCCCTTCACCCCTCTCCTGTGTGAGACTCCTCCCTACTTATGAGATCCAGGTCTTCCTGGTGGCTGGCTTCCCCCAGTCCCAGCTTCTTCAGAAAGAATACATAGGAAGTGAGGTTTTGTTTGTTGTTTGTTTTGGTGCTTTGCATGTCTGTAAATATCATTACCCTATCCCATGTGTGTGATAGTGCAGTCCAGTAAGGTAGAGAAATTGAATAGGAATCACATTATTGCAACTATTCATCCCAATGTTTGGGCAAATATGACATAATTTCCAAAATATCAGTAGCTTGAACAAGATGATGGTTTTCTTTCTCACATAACTGTTGATTTAAGTAATCTGGGGCTGGTGTGCTGGTTCCATAGCCATCAGGAACCCAGGCTCTTTCTGTCTTGTTGCTCACCATCCTCAACAGGCAGATCCCACTTCAAGGTAACTACTTCACCTCCAGAATTCACAGCCTCATTCAAAACAAGAATGAGAAAAGAGAAGGAAAAAGATAAGATACTACCCTTTGAGGACATTCCCTAGAAGTTGCTCCTATCTGCTTCTATGTACATCTCATTGGCCAGATCCTTTATGATTGTATTAACATTTTATTCTTGTTTTTAACCTTGTTTTCATGATACTGCCCACAAATTTTATTGTACTTACATATTGCATCATTAGTATTATTAGATTTTAAATACATAGTATGAAATAAGCATGTCTTTTAATTGGTATTACTTTCACATCTCTAGTAATTCAGATGTTGGGTGTCGTTAATTACTACTTCTGTTTTGTGGGTTATACTAGTCAGGGTCCTTCAGAAAACAGGGTATTGAGGGTGGGAGGAGATTGTAAGGAATGGACTCACATAATTATGGAAGCTGAGACGTACCAAGAGCTGCAGTTGGCAAGCTGGTGACCCAGGAGAGCCAATGGTGTGGTTCTAGAACAAGAACAGGCAGGCTCAAGATCGGAGAAGAGCTGATGTTTCCATTCAAGTCTGAAGGGAGGAAAAGAAGGAGTGCCAGCTCAGAACCGTCAGGCAGGCAGAGTTCCATTTCATTCAGGGGAGGGTGATCTGGCAGCATGTTAGGGAGAGCAGTCTGTTTTACTTCACCCACTGATTCAGGTATTCCTTTCATGCAGAAACACCTGCACAGACACACCCAGGGTGATGCTTGGCCAAAGCTCAGGGCACCTCATGGTCCGGTCAGTTTACCCACAAAATTAACAGTTTTAACAACCTTCCTTTTGTCTGAGCCATTTCACCTTGGATTTCTGTCCTGATTCATCTACAAACAAAGTAGCTGCTTGTATCTGCAGCCCAGTGTGTTCGTTGTGCACCTGACTAGTTCAGGGCAGAGCGGGAAGGGTGGAGGGCAGGTTGGGAAGCGACAGCCAGACGGTATGGGGTGTCTTTCTAGGTGATAAAAAGGTTCCAGAACTGATAGTGGTAGTGACTGCACAACTGAATTTACTAGAAGCCATTTTATTGTGTACTTTAAGTAGGTGAATTTTATGATATGTGAATCACATTATAGAAGTTTTTAAAACTGTGGTAAGGTATAGAATTGCTATCTGTACCTCTAAAATGGTTAGCAGGTGACCCTGGTTCTATCTACCTGGAGCAGGTGTAAACATGCTTTAAGCGTAGCAGTCGAGACACAGCCAGCTGTGTGCCTGCAACTGCAGAAGAGGAGGTGCCCTCAAAACCAATTCCTGTGCCCCCCCAGATGAGGGTTTCTCCACCAGATGAAAGGGGATCAATCACTTTGGCTCCCCAAAGTGAGGAAAATCTCCTTACAAGAGCATTTGCAAAATCATAAAAACAGGATAAGGGTTTGAGAAACGTGGACTTCACATCCTAATACAAGAACTATGTTTTGTTTCATTTAGAGTTGCAACCAGGAGCACAAGCCAAGCATGGGTTTTCAGAAAAAAAGGCTTCCTCCCAAGTCAAGCCTAGAAAATATAAAAATTAAATAAAAAAGTACCCATCATTCAGTAGTTTCTTGGATACATAATTGTTCCTCACTTGTGTGAGGGATTGGTTTTCGAATCTCTACAAATACCAAAACCCACGGGTGCTCAATACCCATTTATAAGATGGCTTGGGGCCGGCATCGTATCATAGTGGGTAAAGCTGCCATCTGCAGTACTGGCATCTCATATGGGCTTGGGTTTGGGCCCCTGTCACTCACATGAGAGACCTAGAAGCAGCTCCTGGCTCTTGGCTTTGGTCTGGCCCAGCTCCAGCCGTTGCAGCCATTTGGAGAGTGAACCAGCAGATGGAAGACCTCTCACTCTCCTCTAATTCTGCCTTTCAAATAAATAAATAAATCTTTAAAAATAAAATCAAATGGCCTAGTATTTGGTTATAACATATGCATATCCTCCTGTGACCCTTAAAACATCTCAAGGGGCTGGCACTATGGCACAGTGGGTTAACGCCCTGGCCTGAAGCACCGGCATTTCATATGGATGCTGATTCGATACCCAGCTGCTCCACTTCCAATCTAGCTCTCTGCTATGGCTTGGGAAAGCAGTAGAAGATGGCCTAAGTCCTTGGGCCCCTGCACCCACGTGGAAGACCTGGAGGAAGCTCCTGGCTCCTGGCTTCAGATCAGCACAGCTCCGGCCATTGCAGCCAATTGGGGAGTGAACCATCAGATAGAAGACCAGTCTCTCTCTGCCTCTCCTCTCTGTGTAACTCTTTCAAATAAATAAATAAATCTTTAAAAAAAATCTTGAGATTACTTACAAAATCTTGTACAGTGAAAATGCTATTTACACAGTTGTGATACTATATTGTTTTGGGAATAACAACAAGGAAAAAAATCTGCACATGCTCAGGAGAGATGCAGCATTTTCCCTGAACGCTGGAGCAGCAGTGGAGTGTGGAGTGCTCAGGTGCTCACAACCCAGCAGGTGTTCTGCCAGGGGTTGTGAGCTGGGAGCTCTGTGGGCGGGAAGGGAACTTGCCTGGGGCCCCCCAGAGCCAAGCTTGTGACAGCTTGTTGATTGGTGGTGGGTTGCGGTACTCCGCACCTTCCTAAGTCTCCATCATCTTAATTATAGAATGAAAGCAATGATGCCATCAGCGCCCTGACTGGTCTGGTCAGAAAGAAAACCTGATTGAGTGTGACTCACATCTTGCTGTCAGTTAGCTCCCCTGGAAGACTGACCCAACACATACATTTCTGGAAGAGTTACCTAAATACAAAAACCCCACTAGTGTTCTCAAACGTTTCATTCATTTGTTCATTCAACAAATACTTAGTGATTATCAAGTACTCACGCTTCTCAAAGTGGCGCACACTACAGGGTGGGCAGAAGTATACAAGAGGTGCATAGATTCAGCATTGCATGCCTCTGCACAGCATTAAGCTTACTCAGTATAAGCAATTTATTGAAAGGAGCCAAGAGCCACCATAAAAAAATGGGGCTCCTGAGACAAACCATTCCAGAGACGGCCTTGGGAAATGGGGAGTAAACCATTCACAGAGAAAGCAGTCAGCTACTAACCAGAGATACACAGAACACCTGCCTTGTAGATAAGCCCCTTCCCTACACTTGCTCAAGGTTAACAAAGAAAGCTGCAAGGCACGTAGCAACCTATTCCTCTCTCCTAGAGACCCCCTCCCCTAATGTATCCCTTTGACCTAGTACTTTTCCACCGACATTACCACTTTTAGACTGCCATACAAGGCCCGCTACTGAAAATTATCCAATGAACTTACGCCAGCCTATAATATGTTAATTTTGTGGTTTTGCCCTTTAAAAGCTGTGTGAGATAGCTGCTCGGGACTCTTCTCACTTGCTTGCTGCTTGCAGCAGTAGGGGGCCCATTTGCGCAAATGAAATAAAATTACCTCCTGCTCTATTGCATCGTCTGGTCTGGAGTCTGTGTTTCTGGGGTCGTCACAAGAGGACACCGCTTTTGGGGTCCTACATTATAACATATTTATGTTAAAACAAGCAGGGGTATAATACAGAGAAGAATGCAAAGTGCCTACAAAGTTTTAGGATAAAAAATTGAGGATAAGGTTTTAGTAAAAATTTTTATACTAAAACTCTGTGATTAAGTTTTAGGCTATATCAAAGTATACTTCTTTGATATATGTTTTCCAGAATTGGGGGCGGGGGGGGGACTTGTTCATCTTCTTTTGCCATTAACTGAACATCAATTGCTAAATAAGTATCTTCAAAGATGCAACTATACGTCCTTCTTAGGGTACATCACAGGAGCTGGAACAAGGAACAGAGGTCCACGCCTGTGCCTTCTGAGACCTGTCAGGTGGCTCTTGTGTCTGTGAAGCAGTTGTATAGGAAATGCTGGCCAGAGCCATGCAAAGCCGATTCAGGGGGCTCAACAGAAGACATCAGGAGAAGAAGGAAAATGCAGCAGAAAGCTCCTTAAGGAAACAGAGTCAAAAGCAGCAAAGGAAGAGTCCTTCCTGCAAAGCAAAAACCCCCTTCCGCTCAGGTGACGGAGGCAGAAGGCTTGCAAGGACAGAGATTACAACGGGCAGGGGTCATGGAAAAGCCTTTCCAGATGGACAACATGAACACCTAGGAAAGAAACAAAGTTAGGAAAAGGGCAGTTGTACTGGGGTTCAGGGATCAATCAGGTGGTCTAAAGAGGACGTTTCACCAAGCGTGCCAATGCAGCCTCATGAAGCGACCTTGAAAATCGGGACGGCGAATGTGAAATGTACCTGCTCCCTAGCACGTGCTCAAGTGGAGTCTGCTGAGTTACGTGAGCTGCAGATGTGCGTCCGGATGTACTCTGCAGCTCCCCGGCAAGTTCAGACGAGCCCTGTGACGCATTCCCTTTCCCTCCACTCCCTGTCCCATCCCTCCCATCCCAACACACACGAGAGATTTTGCAATACCACCCACAGCATCAGCATCATTAGACGCTGTTCAGTCCATGACTAGTCCCGTGTGATGACTCAGCCGGAGGGTGGAGTAACTTGTGCTGGATGAAGAGAATTGTGATTGCCCTGTTTTCAGCGTGGTGAAGTCCTTGCAAGTCTGTAAGTTTTACGTCTTCCTAGTTGCCAGTGTGACCATGCCCCTTGGGGAGGAACTGTGTTATCTTGATTTAATTTAGTTCCTGTGTCTGGCATATAGAAGGCATGGTATCCTCTTTCCCCACCCAATCTCTAAACCAACTGGATACAAAGGAATCAAGCAGAGGGAAACCAAAACTCTAGCTGCTTCACTGCTGCTCAGAGTGGGGCCTGTGGCTTAGATATGCAGCAACAATGTTACCCTAATAACTGAACACAAGATTTAGGCAGATCCGCCCACACAGCAAAAGGCAGCCCTAGAAAACTGCAGGTCTCATCCTGGGTGCAGAGCCTGGGGGTGTGGCCAATTACAGACCAGGGCAGGAACTCTCAGCAGATGAATGAAGCAAGCCAGGGACTCCTTCCCAACCCCCAGTCCCTCCTGGGAGACCCTGGAGCACCCCAGCCACGTACCCTCTGCAGTGGCTGTGTGGTGGGGAGCTGACTACTGCCAGCTGTAAACAGGAAGCCCATGGACAGAGGGGACTCAGTTACCCCAGCTGATGCCGTCTGGGGTGGAAGCTGGCACATCCCCTTCTGCTGGGAAGTCGTCCGCTCAGCCCCTCTCAGCTACAGTGCATTGTCCCGGAGGCCTTGAAGGAAACCACAGGATGTGTCAGAAGGAATCCTGGCCCTGCTCCTCCAAGATCTCTGGAATGTGAAGCAGGTCACTGGGAAGGTATGAAATGAATTTGCATAAGGATCCCAGGGCCTTCTGGGAGAAAATGATCTGGGCCCCCACACCTGTTCCCAGAGATCTGAAGATTTACAGGGCCTGCTGGCAACATGCAGTGCCAAGAATGCCAGCCTCTTCTAAGCCACAGTAAAACCTGAGAACACAACAGATTATAGTAAAAAGGCTTTATCTTTAAACTAACCTCCAACAATAAACAAGAACGTCTAATGACACAGCGAAGCTTTTGAGTAGTAATACATTTGTATGCATACAGTATTTTAAATTTTTTCATTTTTATTTATTCTGAAAGGCAGTGGCAGAAAAAGAAACAGATAGACAAGGAGAGATTTCTCATCTGTTAGTCAACTCCTCAAAGCTGGACTGGGCCAAAACCAGGAGCCTGGAACTCAATGTAGATTTCCGACACGGATGGTAGGACCCGAGTCCTTGAGCTATCACCTGCTGGCTCTCAGAATGCATTTGCAGAAAGCTGGAATCAGAAGCAGAGCCAGGACTTGAACCCAGGCACTGTGATATGGGGCGCGAGAGTCTCAAGTGGTGTCTTAACTGTGCAAACTTCCACCTGTCTCAATATCAAATCAAGGTAACCACCGTGGAGCAGGACTGTAAGAGAACAGTGGGAGAAGTAGGCCAATGAATAATATACATAACTGTGCCTAAAGCAAATATTTAGTCCAATTTCTTTTCTTTAAAAAGATTTATTTATTTTTTTGAAAGGCAGAGTTACAGAGGCAGAGGCAGAGAGGAGACAGGTCTTCCATCCGCTGGTTCACTCCCCAGATGACCACAACGGCTGGAGTTGGGCCAGTCCAAAGCCAGAATCCAGGAGCTTCTTCTGGGTCTCCAACGTGGGTGCAGGGGCCCAAGGACTTGGGTCACCCTCCACTGCCACCCCAGGTCATAGCAGAGCCAGATTGGAAGTGGAACAGCCGGGACTGGATGGGATGCTGGCGCCACAGGCAGAGGATCAACCCAGTACGCCACAGCACCAGCCCCTAGTCTAATTTCTAACAGCAAATTTTTTTTTTTTTTTTTTTGGTAGAGTGGACAGTGAGAGAGAGAGACAGAGAGAAAGGTCTTCCTTTGCCATTGGTTCACCCTCCAATGGCCACTACGGCCAGCGCACTGCGCTGATCTGAAGGCAGGAGCCAGGTGCTTCTTCTGGTCTCCCATGGGGTGCAGGGCCCAAGCACTTGGGCCATCCTCCACTGCACTCCCGGGCCACAGCAAAGAGCTGGCCTGGAAGAGGGGCAACCAGGACAGAATCCGGTGCCCCGACCAGGACTAGAACCCGGTGTGCCGGAGCCACAAGGCAGAGGATTAGCCTAGTGAGCTGCGGCGCCGGCTACAGCAAAATTTCTAGCCTAGTGGCATACATATAAAGAGGATTACACTAATTCCAAATAAATATTCCAAGTTCATTTTTTTAAAAAGTCTGGTGCCCTTTTTTCTTGGAAGCAGCCTTGTGTGTGTTTCATCTGTACATCAATCATCAATTTCATAGACTTTTGGAGTAAAAACAGACCTTAGAAGTTATCTGTTTAGTTCAGCAGCTACCCCCGTCCTCTTATTTTATAGATGAGTGACTTACCCAAGGTCAAGTTAATGCAGGGACAAAACTCTTGTTTTCTAGTTTATTCCCTAAAATATATATTTAAATTTTTTTCCTAATTTTCTCTATTTGAGAGGGGTTTCCAGCCACCTGATATAAATTAAAGCAGTGTCTTGCACAGCCAGGAACAGTAGGAATGCCAAATTATCCCCAGACCCTGCACCTCCTGGAGAACCGAGGTATTGCAATGAGATGCGATGCCGTCCCTGCACTACACCCCTCATAAGCAGGAAGCAGTTATAGAAGAGATGATTCTACATCCATCAACTCCCCTTAGGATTAAAGGGATGGAGTCTCTGAGGGGGGAATGAAGTAGGCAGGCTTACAGGTTCAAATCGATTAGGTTTGTGAGCTGGAAGACCATACCTTTGCCACAGTGGGTCATCGCAGTTGGTCAGCTTCCCTTGGAGCAAACGACAGACATTGTTGAGAGCCCCCAGCAACATGCTCAGGAGGTTCTACATTTACAAACTTTCAAAACTAAGGCACCTTAACCCAATTAGTTCAGACAACTGTCTCCTCCCACCTCAGCTTCCTGTCTTTCACATTTCTGGTCAAAGCCATGGGAGTGGCTTCAGGTGTTTTGGGAGCTCTGGGAAGGGGAGATTGAGGAATGTGCCATTTTAGCTGCAATTTGCAAAGTTTTGATAAACCAAGCAGGTAAAGCAGTAGACATAATTTGACTTCTTATAATTTACTTACTAGAGAACTGGAAGAAAATTTGGATTAAAAAAAATGGAACGTGGAACAAAAATAGTTACAGCGAGAAACAAAATAGAGAAATCAGTCCCATGTTGAGAAGCAAACAGTAGCCAAAAATGATCCTACTGAAGGTAGTAATTCATCAGGAGGTAGTAATTCATTTAGTAATACTGTGAATGAAGAAGAGTAAGTAATGTGAACCCACGTGGAAAATATTTGAACATCATACCAGCTTGACGTCAAATACTGCCATCTAAAAAGGCAACACAAAATTATAGCATAGCACCACAAGGAGAACACAGACACATGCTGGCTAATAATTACTGTCACTTCAATCTGTATTCAAGAGTAGATACCTTGGGACAAAACAAGAAAACTTCCTGAAATCTTACAGCTCAGGACTAACAGAAATTTCCCCCAAATTCGACCACAAACCTTAAAATAGACCTGTTATCAATGAATTGTGAAGCTGAAGGGAATTCTTTTCAACTATCACCATAAACAAATTTTTCATGAACCATGACAGAGGGAAATCTAAATTATCTTTCTATTGATTGTCACTACAGAAAATATCACGGGATCACTGTTCTATGAATAGACAATCAGTTTTTAAATATGAGGAAAACAGTGTTAGGTCTAAGACACTTAATTTATTTAAAATATTTTATTTTTCTGTATTTGTGGGATTTTTTGCTAAGTTGTCAGTTTTTTGAAATTTGTAATTGGTTACCATTTCTTTTTCATTCTACAATAAATATTCTTTCATATCTGATCTTGTGTTCTTTCATCTTAAAGAGGGTCTTTAAAACTGAATAAGCTACAGGTTCCACAGAACCTTGTCCTGCCCTTGGTGTTAGTTAAAAGGTAACTCACGGGGCTGGTGCTGTGATGTAGTGGGTAAAGTTGCCACCTGAGGTGCCGGCATCTCATATGGGCAATGATTCAAGTCCTGGCCACTCCACTTCCGATCCAGCTCTCTGATATGGCCTGGGAAGGCAGTGGAAGATGGTCCGAGTCCTTGGGCCCCTATACCTGCGTGGGGGACTTGGAGGAGACTCTAGGCTCCTGGCTTCAGATCAGCCCATCTCTGGTTGTTGCAGCCATTTGGGGAAGTGAATCAGTGGATGGAAGACTTCCCTGTCTCTCTTTCTCTCTGCCTCTCTGTAACTTTGCCTTTCAAATAAATAAATAAAAATAAAAATCTTGAGAAAAAAAAGGCACAAATTTTCTAACAGGAGGAAATCGTGGCCTGTTTTTGGAGCCTCTGGGAGACTCCCTAAGCTGACCAGTAGGGTAACCAGAATGTGGGTTATGCTGTGCCTTGACCAGCAGGTGGCAGTGAAGTAGAGCAATTCCAAATAACAGCCTACTTTGCCATTAAAAATAGCAACTAGGGGCAGGTGTCTGGTACATAGGACACCGGAGTACAGGATCAAAGTGCCTGGGTTCATCTCCCGGATCCAGCTTACTGCTAATGCAGACTCTAGGAGGTGGTGGTGACAGCTCAAGTAATCGGGTTCCTGCCACTCTCCCTGGGAGACCTGGATTGAGTTTCTAGCTCCCAGCTGCAGCACCCCCTCTCTCCAGATCCAGCTGTCACAGTCACTTGGGGAGTGAACCAGTAGATGTGATGGAGCTCTCTTCTGTCTTTCTCTCGATTTCTCTTGTTCTATCTTGCAAATGAATAATTTTTCAAATAGCAATGTAAAAGGTAATCTTTTACACTATCAGGTAACAAATGTTTCACTTCTGTGTGTTGGGAATATTTTAGATGAATAATGCTTTAAGAATGGTGTAGGGGCCGGCACCATGGCTCACTTGGTTAATCCTCCACCTGTGACACCAGCATCCCATATGGGCGCCAGGTTCTAGTTCTGGTTGCTCCTCTTCCAGTCCAGCTCTCTGCTGTGGCCCAGGAGGGCAGCGGAGGATGGCCCAAGTGCTTGGGCCCCTGCACCCACATCGGAGAACAGGAGGAGGCACTTGGCTCCTGGCTTCGAATCGGTGCAGTGCTGGCCATGGTGGCCATTTGGGGAGTGAACCAATGGAGGGAAGACCTTTCTCTCTGTCTCTCTCTCTCACTGTCTATAACTCTGCCTGTCAAAAAAAATGGTATAAATAAATACAGCTTCCTCTAAGTTAAAATGTTATATAAATAATAGCATGCAGAGCCTTCCCCGTATTATAATTATATGAACACTGTGTCTCAGAATTTTACTACAACAGTTTCTCATCAAGAGTGGTTACTTTCTTATTACCCTGCAGGAGAGCCCAGTTAAAAAAAAGATTTACTTGTTTGAAAGGCAGTTAGAGAGAGAGAGAATATCTTCCATCTGCTGATTCACTCCCCAAATGGCCTCAACAGTCGGGGTTGGGCCAGGCCAAAGCCGGGAGCCAGGAGCTTCATCCAGGTCTCCCACATGGGTGCAGGGGTCCAAGCATTTGGGTCATCTTCTGCTGCTTTCCTAGGAGCATTAGCAGAGAGCTGGATGGGAAGTAGAACAGCCAGGATATGAACCAGCACACACACAGGATGCTGGCACTGCAGGTAGCAGTTTAATCAACTATGCAACAGTGCTGACCCCCAAAGCCATTGTTTTTTCACCAATTCTTCTAGTTTGGAAAAGCAAATATTAATTTGCAGGGTCTGTTACATGCAAAACTAAAATAATTCCATGTTGCTGTCGAAGAGCCCAAGCAATCGAAACCATCGCATGGGCTGGCAGCAGGTGGAACAATGGTGGTGAGCTAAGCCCCAGGCTCATTCCCAATGCTGACAGCCAAGATCCTTGGAAAAAGGAGCCATAAAAAGAGCTAATATGTCCACAGGGCCGTCCCTGTGCCAGGCAGGGTTCTCAAGTTCTTCACGTTATTTTACTAATTTGAATGATGCTCACCAACAATCTCATGAGTTGGGACTATAATTATCCTTGTTTTCAGGTGAGGAAATTGGGCCACAGAGATTAAATAACTTCTCCAAGGTCACACAGTAAGTTATCTATGGTCACAGAGCTGAGCTTTGAATCTAGGCAGCTGGGCTCAAGAAATGGGACGCATAGCCACCACGCACGGCTGCCTCTTGCTAAAAGCAGCCTATTTTTCTCCCTTCCCAAGAGAACATCATTATAAAATGCCCAGCAGGAGCCACCCTAAGAACAGCAACATTGCCATGTTCCAGTCCGTCCACGTGAAGGAAGGACGAGACTGCCCAAGAGAGGAGGGGTGAGACATGCCCTTCAGATCCTTTCTCCGGGCGTGGCCGAGCACGAGGCCACAGCAGTGGGACTTCACGGGGTCTTGCCAAGACTGGTGCTCCGCACTTCCCGAGTCACCCAGAGACACTGGTGTTCTTGCTGTGAAGGCCTTTCAAAGGGTGGGCGGCACCCACACTCCCTGCCACCTCACCATCCACTCACTCTATCTCAGTCCTCGCCGTGGCTTCTCATCTTCCTCTCCCAGGACGCCACCAGGAACCTTCTCCAGGCAGCCAAGCCTCCTCCCTGGCCTCTTCCCTACTCCCCCAGCGCTCCCCACCCCTTGCCCTTTCTTCTTTAATCTCCTTTACCCGGCTGCCACCCCTGCCCATCTCTTCTCTCTTCTCCTCTCTCATTCTACACAGTCCCTCTTTCTGGCTCAGCTGTTCCTTAGGGAATGACTAGTTTCCAGCACTTTCTTGTTCTAGTTGTTCTTCGCTCTCATCTCATATTCCCTGCTCTCTTCTACATTTTTCTCTTTGGATGTCTCCACTCAAAACGTCTAACATATGACCATCTGCCCACTCCCTGTGGTCCTTTTCTTGTATCACCTGTGTCGGCCACGGGCGTGGTCATCCACCAGAGCTCTGTGGCACACCAGTTCCTTCTTGAGCCCACATCATCGCCCCATGCCCACCTTCACCCTGACCCCAAATTCTACCCTCCCACACATCCTCCTAAAATGCAGGCTGATGACATCACACTCCAACTTTGAGATCTTTGGTGGCTTCCCACTAAGAATAACATATGTTCCAAATGTCATTTAAGGACTTCGGTAGTCCAGTCCCAACTTGCATTTCTTTTTCTCTCTTTTTTTTTTTTTTAAAGATTTATTTACTTTACTTGAAAGGCAGAGTTACAGAGAAGGAGAAGCAGAGATAGATGGACAAAGAGATCTTCCATCCACTGATTCACTCCCCAAATGGCCCAGATGGCTGGAGCTGGGCCAATCCAAAGCCAGTAGCCAGGAGCCAGGAGCTTCTTCCAGGTCTCCCACATGGGTACAGGGGCCAGAGGACTTGGGCCACCTTCCACCACTTTCTCAGGCACATTAGCAGGTAGCTGGATCAGAAGAGGAGCGACCAGGACTCGAACTGGCACCTATATGGGATGCTGGTGCTGCAGGTGGTGGCTTAATCTGCTGCACCACAGCATCAGCCCCCCAACTTTTATTTCTAATTTCCCTCTGGTCATAACACCCACTCTACTCCCTCACTCAGGCACTCATTCTTTAGCCACATGTGGGTCAAACATAGGAAAGAACATAAGTGCATTAGGCAACCCGAGGGTCATTATCTAACTCCACCACTTCTTGCCACGTAATTTTTAAAACAATTGTTTAATCTCTCCATGCCTTGTTAGTTCTTTCATCTGCATTCTCTGAATAAACATGGAATGTCTACTGTGAGCCAAATGGTGTGCTTAGAATGCAGTAAACACTAGTTCCTTTACCCCACACCTCTATAATGCAATTCTTAAAAACAACTCCAAAAACCTCAGGACCAAGTTCAAAATGTGTGGCATTAGTGAAGACTTCCCCCAGCTCTCAAGACAAGGCCCAGCGCTCCCTCTCAGCACTTGGAACCAGAATCATGCTGCGTATTTTGTTATCTTCCTAATGTATCTATCTCCTCTAGTCTGGAACACTTTGACAGCATCTTGGAATAGTGTTTTATGATCTTTGCATCTTTTGCTTCTAAATATGCACATGAATACACTCAGGAGGAGAAGAAATGGCAGTGTTATCTATTGTTACCAAGACGGAGTCTTACCAGAATTCTCTGGAAATTAATTATAAATACCTTTGTGTTGAGGTGTCCCAGATATTTTCAAATTACCTTTCATAGTGTGCTGAATAACTTCCTGCCTTGATGCTATAAAATCTTATTAATTTGACTTCTCTTCGAGCAAAGATAAGATTTGCATGCACTATGTTTGGATTTTCTAATACTCACGCTAGAAACAGTTGGTGAACTAGTTATCTGGAAAACACTGTTTATGTTTGCGTGTTATTTGAATAGTAGCTAAATGATGTGTAACTACACTTGCTTCTGCTGATAGTATACACATTTCCAGTTCTGTTTTTCTGTCTCCCCTCACAAGAACCTCAACATTCAAAAGGGCAGGAATCTTGCCTACCTTATTCCTGCTCGGTCCCTAGAGTCTAAATCAGGGTCTATGAGATTTGTGGATGAGATGCTGAACAAATGAATGTGCTGTGTTTTCATTTTTAATAGAATATAAATGATGAAAACAAAATGAGTGCTGCTACGTTTAAGAAACTCGTGGAACTAAACAGGAGCCCATCTTTGTAGATGTCTCCATGTGTATGATCCACTGGTATCTCACGTGCCCGTGTCTCAGTGGCCTGTGAGTTTCTTGCCCATACCCTACAGCCAAGCCTTCTCCAGGTTTCTTTGGACCCAAACCCCAGCCGTGTTCTTTTAAGGCAACTCTGCTTCTTTCCTTCCTTAGGGGAGGTGGCTGGGGCAGGGGGAGCGATCTGCAATGTGCCTCTTTCCTACCTCAGAGTTAACTCAGTGACTTGGGACTTCCTTTCTAAGCCTTACACAGTTTCACGTCTGTACATTTTCTCTTTTCCTCAAATTCTTGTTCCAGCTCCACTGCCTGAATCCCACCTCTCCTTCGCAACGCAGCCCAGACGTCTCCGGGACACCTCCTTGCATCTCTGCAGCCACCCTCAGCTGCCCTTCGTCGGCACTGGATGGAAACCACTGGGACAGGAATAAGGCTGGCTCCCTGCCCGGCCTGTGGGAACTGGGGAGGGTCACAGAGCACGGCCTGGCCCTCTACAAGGACTACCGGCCAGTAAACAACTGTGAAGAAGTTGTACAAGAACAGTTTAGATCCCTTCTTAACATGTAAGCTCCTAAAGCAGCTCTTGGGCGTGCTCGTCTTCCTAAGCCCACAGACCGTGGTACAGGTCCACGACTGAGCACACACACGTTTCAAGGTTACTTAAGAGAAGCCTGGCTTTCTGCACGGACAGTGCTTACCTGCCCTTCACGTGACATTGTAATGGGAGGAAGTCCTGCACCAGCATCCCCAGAACAAGGTGCGTTTCCCTGTGGTGAGTCAGCAGATAGAGATGAGAAAGCTCTGTGCTAAAAACAGAGATTGTTCCTTCTTATTTTTTAAAATTAGCCTGGAAGAAATGGGTCCTGAAGCAGAAAAGGGGGACGAGGGGGGGAGGACAAGACAGTGACTCCCTGCTGAGCCCTGAAGAATGCTGAGCAGGCCCATGGTGATTTTCCATGAGAAAGAAAGGAGAGAGAGGGAGGAAAGAGAGGAAGGGAGGGACACCCAGAAAGGGGCACAGGGGACAAGTGCACCCACTAAACCAAGGCTGGGATCAGCCACCTTTCTGATGGTTGTGGTTTTTTTCAAATAAGATAATTTTTTACAGAAAATGTCTTCCTAATATATTCTACAGTATGGGGGCCAGTACTGTGGCACAGAAGGTTAAGTTACCGCCTGGACCACTGGCATCCTGTATGAGTACTGGTTCAAACCCCAGGTGCTCCACTTCATATCCAGCTCCCTGTTACTGTGCCTGGGAAAAGAAGCAGAAGATGGCCCAAGCGCTTGGGACCCTGAACCCGCGTGGGAAACCCAGGTGGAGTTCCAAGCTCCTGGCTATGGCCTTGGCCCAGCCTTGGCCATCGTGGCCAACCAGAGTGAACCAACAGATGGAAGATCTCTGTTTTCTGCTCTCTCTCTCTCTCTCCCTTTCTGTCACTCTGCCTTTGAAAGAAATAAATCGATTAATCTTTTTTTAAAAAAGTACAAATGGGAATATGATGACAAATTTCTCTTTCCCATGACAATTCCTTATGTCTAGATATCCCCGCCCCAGAGGCAACACAGCTGTGGGCTTCTTTGTGTGTGTTGTGGAGGGGAAGCGGGGTGGGGACAGTCTCCATGTGTACAGATGGGGATGACCCCCAGTCACCACCGGGCTAAGACAGCTTCCAGGGAGAACAGTGACCCCTGGACAGAAGGGACAAAGGACAGCTCCTTCCAGCTACTTCCTCTCCCTACCAGTTCACTCTGAAGGTCACCGCATTTGCCTTCCCTTAACACAAAGGCTACCCTGGTACTTTGACACTGGTCCTACCGGTTTTCTTCTCTTTACTCCCTAATGCCTAAAATCCCTTTAACTGAAACAGAGCTTCTCACGCACCACTGAAGATCAAAGGCTGGAAAGACCGATGCTGGGTGAGCCAAATACTGCAGAGCTGTGGTCCTATAGGACAAGACTGGTCATGACGCGGCTGACTGCACAGAGGTGGGTTCAGCGACTGTTAGCCACCCAGCAGCCAGTCAGCTCTCTCTAATCTCATGACCCTCTGGTCTCGTGTGGCTTTAAATCAACTTCTTTTATCTTCTTAAATAGATGCATTTTGAAGGAAAATTTTTATATTTTACAATAGCTTTAAAATTCACATTTCAGGGCTGGCTGTGGCACAGCAGGTTAAAGCCAGGTCCTGTAGAGCCAGCATCCCATATGGGCGCAGGTTCGAGTCCCAGTTGCTCCACTTCCAATCCAACTCCCTGCTAATGCACCTAAAACATCAGTGGAGGATAGTCCAAGTCCTGGGGCCCCTGCACCCATGTGGGAGACCCAGAATAAGCTCCTGGCTCCTGGCTTCAGAACGGCTCAGCTCCAGCCATTGCAACCATTTGGGGAGTGAACCAGTGGACAGAAGACCTCTCTCTCTCTCTCTCTCTCTCTCTAGCTCTCTCTGTAACTCTTTCAAATAAATAAAATAGGGGCCAGCGCTGTGGCAGAGTAGGTTAATCCTCCTCCTGTGGTGCTGGCATCCCATATGGGCGCCAGTTCTAGCTAGTCCTGGTTGTTCCTCTTCCAATCCAGCTCTTGCTATGGCTTGGGAAAGCAGTGTAAGATGGCCCAAGTCCTTGGGCCTCTGCATCCTCGTGGGAGACCAGGAAGAAGCTCCTGGTTCCTGGCTCCTGGCTTCAAATCAGCCCAGCTCCGGCGTTGAGCCCATTTGGGGAGTGAACCAGAAGATGGAAGATCGTCTGTTTCTCCCTCTCTCTCTCTGTAACTCTACCTCTCAAATAAATAAGAAATAAAATCTTAAAAAAAAACTATCTTATAAACAAGAATTCTATCAAAAAAGGAAATATTTCAAAAAATAAATCTTTTTTAAAAATTAAATTTAAATATAATTATAATATTTTATTTAAAGATTTATTTACTTAGTTATTTGAAAGGTAGAGTAACAGACAGAGGAGTGACAGAGAGACAGAAATATTCCATCTGCTGGTTCACCTCCAATTACTGCAGCGGCCAGGATTGGGCCAGGCTGAAGCCGAGAACCCAGAACTCAATTTTAAGTCTCCCATATGGATGGCAGGGCCCCAGCTACTTTGAACATTACTTACTGCCTTCCCAATCCATTAGCAAGCAGGAAGCTGAATCAGAAGTGGAGTAGCTGGGACTCGAACTGGCACTTCAATATGGGATGTAAGCAGTCCAAGCAGCTGCTTAACCTATCGTACCTAACTACAACATTTTAAATGGGTTCATGTAGCCATGGCTACACAAGAGCTTTAACCAGCCAGCATGGCAGGAGCACTGTGCACAAGCAGTAGGGCTGCGTTGGTTCTCCCCTCCTCCTAACTGGCCCTGCCCTGCCCACTCAAAATCACCCTGGGTCTCACCTGTGGTGTACTTCTATACTTCGGAAATTCTTCTGCAGTACAAGATATGTTTGTTTGTTTGTTTTTGTTTTTTTTTTTTTTTTTTGTTTTTTTTTTTTTTTGACAGGCAGAGTGGACAGTGAGAGAGAGAAACAGAGAGAAAGGTCTTCCTTTGCTGTTGGTTCACCCTCCAATGGCCGCCGCTGCGGCCGGCGCACCGCGCTGATCCGATGGCAGGAGCCAGGTACTTATCCTGGTCTCCCATGGGGTGCAGGGCCCAAGGACTTGGACCATCCTCCACGGCACTCCCAGGCCACAGCAGAGAGCTGGCCTGGAAGAGGGGCAACCAGGACAGAATCTGGCACCCCGACCAGGACTAGAACCCGGTGTGCCGGCGCTGCAAGGCAGAGGATTAGCCTAGTGAGCCGCGGCGCTGGCCCAAGATATGTTCTTTTGCTAAATTAATCTCCCTAAAATACAAATTTGATGTTACTTTCCAGATCAAAAATCTTCAGTGGCTAGCACTGTGGTGTAGTAGGTTAAGCCTCTGCCTGTGGTGCCACTATCCCATATGGATACTGGTTTGAGTCCTAGCTGCTCCACTTCCAATCCAGCTCCTTGCTGGTAGCCTGGGAAGGCAGTGGAAGATGTTCCAAGTGCTAGGGCCCCTGCACCCATGTGGGAGACCTGAATGAAGCTCCTAGCTTTGGAGTGGCCCAGTTCCAACAGTTGTAGCCACTTAGGGAGTGAACCAGTGGATGGAAGACTCTCTGTCTCACCCTCTCTGTCTGTAACTCTGCCTTTCAAATAAATAAATAAAAATTTTAAAAAAATATCAGAGCTCACTGCCCCATGTTGCTTACAGCAGGAAGTCCTAACTTCTTAACTTGGCATTCAAAGCTTCTGCAATAAGACAGCAGCCTACTTTTCACTTACGCATTTAACAATATTTACTGTTATTCCTTGGTAACTATGGGGCTTGGGGCCAGCCCCACCCTCACCTTGCAAATTCCCAAATCTGCAAATGTCCAAGTCTCATCTATAAAACAGCATAATACTTGCATATAACTTATACACATCCTATAACATACTTTAAATCATCTCTAGATTACTCATAATACTTATTTACAATGTAAATGTTGTTTAAATAGTTGTTACAGAGTAATGACAATAAATAAGTCTGTACATGTTTAGTACAGATGGAATTTTTTCTCAAATATTTCTAATTCACACTTGGTTGTGTGGAACCAAAGGACACAGGGGCTGACGGTATTCACTGAACGTCTCTCCTGTCTTTCCAGCTTTATCTTCCACTACTGCCATGAACACATCTTAAACTCCATATTTTTAAATCCCAGAACATCTCCTATCCCCTCCATTTCAGTTCCTTCCACATCCAGCCATCACCACCTGTCAAAATTCTACATGTGCTATAGGACTCAGCTCAAAAGCTGTCTCCTCCATGAAGCCATCCCACATCCTTTTGGATCAGAGATAACCTTTCCTGCGGCCGGTGCTGCGGCTCACTTGGCTAATCCTCCACCTGGGGGTACCCTGGCACCGGTACCCTGGGTTCTAGTCCCGGTTAGGGGCACCAGATTCTGTCCCGGTTGCTCCTCTTCCAGTCTAGCTCTCTGCTGTGGCCCAGGAAGGCAGTGGAGGATGGCCCAAGTGCTTGGGCCCTGCACCTGCATGGGAGACCAGGAGGAAGCACCTGGCTCCTGGCTTCGGATCGGTGCAGCACCGGCTGTGGCGGCCATTTTGGGGGTGAACCAACTCTCTAACTCTGCCTGTCAAAAAAACAAAAAGAAATAGCCTTTCCCATTTCTGCCCTTCCATTGCCCCAAGCCCTCTTCAGAAGTATATCATGGTTACAATCAAGCCTGACTTCACTCCCTTACAGATGATGTTTGCCAAAGTGATCTTGCCTGGCCAATCTCACCTCCCCTACCCAGTAACTAGCCCAATCCTTTGCATCATTTAATAATGTTTCTTGGACTCGGTAAGCAAACTGTCTCCTAGCAACAGCCCTACCTACCTTGCAATAGCTCATATTTCAGAAATGCAAATTAGGCATAGGAAAATACATTTATTGAGCTGTCACTTGTCTACAGATACCTGTGTTTGGGAAGTTTTCCAAAACTTTGCACCTGCTTTGCTGGCCACCCTGCTGTGTTGTTCCTTTGGGTCACATTTCAGAGCACAGCTGTGTTGTTCCAAAAGATAGGAAAAGGAAAGTTGGGGAATTGAAGGATACATAAATCTTATCTGTGCCAACAAGTTGCAACCAGCCCTCCACATAAAAGATGCCAAGAGGGACAGCGTACTGTGAGTCAACCATGGTGCCCAGGAAAACAAGGGGAAAACATTTCCAGATGCCTGAGCATGTGGAAACTACACCATCACTCTCTCAATTTCTGAGATAGTTGGAAAGGCTGTAAGGCACTTTGCATATTTATTTCTTGGCCATTCAGCCATGTTACCCTTTGTGTCTTCCTTCCCAGTTTAAAACAATAAAACCCAGCTCCAGTTAGGCCTCCATAAAGTAGTTTGATGCTTACTCAGATTTTATACACACCTGCCTAATAGGGAAAAAAATCCAGAAACTCATGGGAAGAGCAACACAAATCAAATCAGAATCCCCCCCTCCCCTTTTTAAAGATTTTATCCATTTATTTGAAGGGGGGAAGGTATCTTCCATCTGCTGGTTCACTCACCAAATGGCCACAATGGCCAGAGCTGGTCCAATCTGAAGCCAGGAGCCAGGAGCTTCTTCTGGATCTCCCACATGGGTGCAAGGGCTGAATCACTTGGGCCACTTTCCCAGGTCATTAGCAGGGAACAGGATCAGAAGTGGATCAGCCAGAATACCAAGTGGTGCCCATATGGGATGCTGGCATGGCAGGTGGTGGCTTTACCAATTACACCATAGTGCTGTCCCCCTCCATCCCTCCTCAAAGTGTCTAAATCTTCCAAGACAACTCCAGGTGGGATATTACTGAGTTTCATTTCCTTACGGGATTCTTTCACCTACCACCATCACCAATCCCAGTAGCTTGCAGTTTGCTCGTTCCTCTGTTAAAAGCCTAGTTTATACATTCTCAGGAAACATTTTCTTACCCCTTAGCACAGCTGGCACAGACCTGAGTCTTCAAAATGGCTTTACAAAATGCTAAAGGGCACACACAGGAAGTAAATACAGAAGACACAGAAACAGTTTAGTTCAGCTCTCCCCAGTCCTGGTTCCCCGGGGGAGCATTCGGCAATGCCTGAAGACAGCTTTGATTGTCACAACTGGGGGGGTGCTCTGTGATTAGAGCATTCCATTCCTCCCTGATGTAGCACCCACAGATGCTGCCAACCCTCTCATAATACCCAGGATGCCCCCCGACACCAGAACAAAGAATTATCTGTTCCAAATGTCAACAGTGATAAAGGTGACAGTAAGAATCCCTTATCAGCCTATACCATTTTTTTTCTCTTTCTTAAAACTTTATTTTTGGGGGGCTGGCACTGTGGCATAGCCGGTAAAAACCACCACCTGCAGTGCCAGCAACCCATATGGGCACAGGTTCAAGTCCTGGCTGCTCTTCTCTTCTGATCCAGCTCTCTGCTAATGGTCTAGGAAAGCAGTTGAGGATGGACCAAGTGTGTGGGCCCCCTGCAACCACATGGAAGACCTGGAGAAAGCTCCTGGCTCCTGGCTTCGGATTGGCTCAGCTCTGGCTGTTGCAGCCATTTGGGGAGTGAACCAGCAGATGGAAGATCTCTCTGCCTCTGCCTTTCTGTAACTCTACCTTTCAAATAAATAAATAAATCTTTAAAAAATATTTTCATTTCATTTGAAAGTCAGACAGAAAGAAAGACAAACAGAGAAGGATTTTCCATATACTGGTTCTTTCCCCAACTGCCCACAATAGCCAGGAGGCTGGAGTTCAATCTGGGTTCCCCATGTGGGTGGCAGGGACCCAGGTACTCAAGCCGTCATCAACTGCCTCCCAGCGTATTACCAGGAAGCTGCATTGGAAGCAGAGGGGCCAGGACTACTACCCAAAACTGATGCAGTACACAGGCATCCCACACGGTCACTCCACTGGTGCTCCAAATGCCCACCTCCACTGCCTATGCGATTCCTAACTCCAGGTGGCCAGTGTCGTATCCTAGTTGCCATCTGAGATAGCTACACTTTGGCTCCAAAGATCGAGGGCCTCTTCTTTCTTGGCTGTTTGTGGGGAGCAACTCGGACTACACTGTTACTGGAATTAAGACTTATTCTATGCATCTGCTCTCCCACAATATGGCGCTGGGAGAGGAGGAAACAGCTTCTACACAGCTGCCTCCAGTTCAACCAATAAACAGCAGGACCTGCTCCTGATTGGAGGAGAGCAGTGTACTCGGCGTGTGGGTAGCAGAGTTGGGATTGGTGGAAGAGGACTATAAAGGAGGAGAGAGACAACATGCACCAGGAACATCTATCTGAAGGAACACCTGAGCAGCCCCCGAGAGAGCCGGCCGGCGGTGTGCCGCTCCCCCGCGGAAGTGGGGAAAGTGGCAGGGGAACCGCCCTTCCACAGAGGTGGAAGGGTCGGTAGCCAACCCGGGAAGAACCAGCAGCAAACCCGGGGAGGGCCGAGCAGACAAAAGAACAGCGCAGAGTCCTGTGTCGTTCCTCCACGAAGAGGGGGAGCGACAGCTGTTGACCTGTGCCCACATGCAAATGTCATGTAAAGATCTTCCTACAATCTCTCCCCTAATCATTGTCATGTCTCTGTCTAAGAGAAAATAAGTTCCCTATTACAAACCTACAGTCCTCCTACCAATTCTGAAATAGTGACCTCTTGCCTAGTTGATGACACCGTGAATTATCTCACCTTCAAGTGCTATCTCCTTAAACACATAACTGTGGCTTGACTACTTCTCCAACAGCATAAACATACATCAGGCAAAGCAAAATCATCATGGTATCTATAACACAGACAGCTCAATACATGGCTCCAAGAAAGTCCTTCAAGAACAAATAGCATTGGCAATTCTAGCAGCTAAGGAACAATGGCGCAAATACAGTCATGCATCAGAAGACTCAGTCACTCACCAAATCCTCACGTTGGGCCCTGCATTTGGTACCCAGAGCAGGATCAATATGGACTATACCCAGGGCAAGTACATATAAACTGACAATGGCTGCAAACTGTGTGCCAGGCACAAAGCAATCTGCGTTGTACATGAGTACATAATCTCTAATGATCACCAGTATCTGATGACTTGGGTACATTAAAGTTGAGAAATAGGATTAGTAAGGTAAGCTAACTTTCCCATCCTCGTAGTTTTCTTATGTTGCAGATGGAAATACAAATCTGTTTCCCCCCTTGTGGAATATGTCCAGAGGAGTTTTTAGAGTTTATGCTCCTTGTTTTCTTCTGCCCCCATCTAGTTAGCACAAGCCTTCAGGGGCAGGGACAGGAAGGAAAGTGAGAGTGAGAGATGCTGACTCCTGCTTCTCCTATGCATTGAGGAAGAACTGATTTGTGTATTGAGAGGGAGGAGTTGGAGGTCTTCTCCAGCATGGACTTACCCCCCTGTTTTCCTACTAGCACGAATATTATGCTCTGCTGGAAGGACAGAAACTAAGAAATTAAAATTAAAATTATGACCAGATAGAGAAAAGACACTAAAATGCCAGACAAGAGGAGAAAATGGAAGAAGATAGAATTCAATCCACTAGCAAAAATTTTGCCAAATATAACCTAAGAGGGAGTTGTAAAACTGCATCTCCAAGAGTGTTATAACACAGTCCATGGGGGGCCAGCGCTGTGATACAGTGGGTAGAGACGCTGCCTGCAGCACCAGTATCCCTTATGGGCGCCAGTTCAAGACCCAGCTGCTCTACTTCTGATGCAGATCTCTGCTAGGCCTGGGAAAGCAGTAGAGGATGGCCCAAGTGCTTGGGTCCCTGCACCCACTTGGGTGACCTGGAAGAAGCTCCTGGCTCCCAGCTTTGGATTGGCCCAGCTCCGGCCATTGTGGCTATTTGGGAGTAGACCAACGATGGAAGATCTCTCTCTCTCTCTCTCTCTCTCTCTGCCTCTGCCTCTGCCTCTCTGTAGCTCTCCCTTTCAAATAAATAAATAAATCTTAAAAAAATAACAAAAAAAAATAGTTCATGGGCTGGCATTGTGGTAGAGCAGGTAAAGCTGCCACCTGCAGCACTGGCATCCTTGTGGGCACCAATTCAAGTCCTGGCTGCTCCACTTCTGATCCAGCTCCCTCCTAATGAGCCTGGGAAAGCAGCAGATGATGGCCCAAGTGCTTGGTCCCCCGCACCCACATGGGAGACTGGGAAAAAGCTCCTGGCTCCTAGCTTTGGCCTGGCCCAACCCCAGCTGTTGCAGCCATTTGGAGAGTGAACCAGCAGATGGAAGATCAAACTCTATCTCTTTCTATACCTCCATCTCTCTCTGGAATTGTGCCTTTCAAATAAACAAAACTTAAAAATAATAAATAGAAAATAAAACAGTCCAACATGATCATTAAACCACAGGACTGGGCTCTGCTCTAATGTGTAAGATGTCACAGCCATGACCACTCAACTCTGTACTCCCAACCTGCCTCAAATTGCACAAATGCTCCCTGGATTTGGGTAAATGCCTTTTCAACAGAGGAAAAGATTAGAATTGAGGGGTCGGTGCTGTGGCACAGCAGGTAAAGCTGCCGCCTGCAGTGTTGGAATCCTATATGGGTGCCGGTTTGCTGCCCAGCTGCTCCACTTCCCATCCAGCTCTCTGCTATGGCCTGAGAAAGCAGTGAAAGATGGTCCAAGTCCTTGGGCCCCTGCACCCATGTGGGAGACCTGGAGGAAGCTCCTGGCTCCTGGCTTTGGATCAGCTCAGCTCTGGCCATTGCAGCCATTTGGGGAGTGAACCAGTGGATGGAAGACCTCTCTTTTCTCTCTGCCTCTGCTTCACTGTGGCTCTGCCTTTCAAATGAATAAATAAATCTTAAAAAAAATTAGAATTGAATAGAGACAAACAACCAAATTAAAACTGAAGAACTAAAAGTTTTATGCTTACTTTAGGAATTAGTTTTGTAATCATAACTGTAGGTTTTTGCTTATTATTTGTTTATTCAAAAGACAGAGAGAGAGAATCTTCTATCTGCTGATTCACTCTCCAAATGCCCCCAACAGCCAGAGCTGGGCCAGGCTGAAGCCAGGAGCCCAGAATTCAATCTAGGACTCCCATGTGGGTGTGGCAGGGGCCCAAGCACTTGAATCATCATCTGATGCCCTCCAAAGTGCACATCAGCAGGAAGCTGAAACTGGAACTGGAGTCAGGACTCAACCCAAGCACTGAAATACAGAATGGCAGAGTCTCAGGCAACATCTTAACTGCCGCACCAAACTGCTGCCCCAACAGTCCACAGATTTAAAGGTTAGAGAATATGGCAAATAGGAAAATTTGATGGATTAGACTTACAGTTTGAAAGGTGTCATTGGGTTTGACTTCTAATTTTGGGTTAAAAAGCATTAGGAAGCTCAAACAAATGTTTAACCAATGTTGAGATGTTTAAGAGGACAACAGGGTGACTATAATTCATTGACTGTACAAGAGTTATCCAAGTACTTGGAAAGGTTTTGCTTGTTTGGTCACAGATTTGCCTTGTCAGGGATTTGAAGCACTTAGGAAAATTAAATGCATTATATGTATAAATGTAGTTTGAAGTTTTAATGAAATTTAATTAAGTTTGTAAGTGGGCCCAATGTTTACAGCACTCTAACATTGATCTGAGGACAACTAAAGGTGACTGTCCTTGTTTTGTTAGCTTTATAAGAATCCTAACAATGGGCTGGTGTTGTGGCACTGGCTCAATCCCCAGCTGCTCCGCTTCTGATCCAGCTCTCTGCTAGTGCACCTGGGAAGCATCAGAAGATGGCCCATGTACTTGGGCCCCTGCTGAAGGGAGTCAGCTAGAGGGCGAATGGCAGGAAGCAGTAGCCCCTCCAATCATGTGGGAAACTTTCTCAGCCTGGCTGGGAACCCGGCCTGAGCTAGGAAAAAGCTTCATAATGAAAGAGACATAAAGAACTTCACCGTTTTGTTGAGAGAAACGCAGGCTCTGGATGAAGGCCAGGTGGCTGGAGTTGTCTGTGCGCCGTCTCAGGAGTATGGGGAAGAGAAACAGCTCCCCCAGCAGACCCCAAGACGGAACTTTCTCTGTGTTCCATGGCAAAATGCTGGATGTTTTACATATATAAGCCCCTAGCATGAGAAAGTAGTGGAAATCTGGATATATTCGTGGGAGTTTCTTACCTTTTCTTTCCAATAAACTTTGCTAAAATTGCCTTCTGGTGTCTTCACCTGCCTCATCCATACAGCAAGTTCCTGGGGTTCACCTCACCTGTGACCCTGTCACCATGTGGGAGACCATGATGTGTCGCTCCCCCATTTGCGGAGGAATGACAATGGACCCTGCGCTGTTCTCTCTGCCCGGCCCTTCCCGGGTTAGCTGCCGTTCCCTCACTCGCGGAGGAACGACGCCATCCCGGGTTAGCTGCCGGCCCTTCCCGGGTTTGCTGCCGGCCCCCCGCCTCCACCGAGGGGCGTTTCCCCGCTTCCACGGAGGAAGCAGCACACCACCGGCCGGCTCTCTCAGGGGTTGCTCAGATGTTCCTCAGATGTTCCTGGTGCATGTTTTTTCTCTCCTCCTTTATAGTCCTCTTCCACCAATCCCAACTCTCCTGGCGTTCTCTCCCCACACGCGGAGCACGCTGCTCTCCTCCAATCAGGAGCAGGATCAGCTCCCGCAGCTTATTAGTTGAATCGGTGAGGCAGCTGTGTAGAAGCTGTTCACTCCCTCTCAGCGCCATATGATGGGAGATCAGACGCATAGAATTAGTCCTAGCAGTTCCAGTAATTTGGTCTAGTCTCGGTTGCTCCCCACAATGATGGAGTTCCCAACTCCTGGCTTTGGCCTGGCCCAGACTGGGATGTTGAGACCACTGGGGTAGTGAGCCAGCAGATGGAAGACCTGTCTGTCTCTTCTCTTTCTGTCACTCTGCCTTTCAAATAAACAAATCTTTTTAAAATTTTCAGGTGACAGATCATGTGATTAGGAGCACTTCCCAAACTTGTTCAAGGCATCAGGAAGGACAGGTTGTAGGTGAAGGGACCTGCTACAAACAAACATTGGCTTTTACATCTGGTCTGCCATCTTTAAAAGTAAATCTTGGCTAGTGCCGCAGCTCAATAGGCTAATCCTCCGCCTGCGGCACCGGCACACTGGGTTCTAGTCCTGGTCGGGGTGCCGGATTCTGTCCCAGTTGCCCCTCTTTCAGGCCCACTCTCTGCTGTGGCCCGGGAGTGCAGAGGAGGATGGCCCAAGTTCTTGGGCCCTGCACCCAGATGGGAGACCAAGAGAGGCACCTGTCTCCTGGCTTTGGATCAGCACGGTGCGCCAGCCACAGCACAACAGCCGCGGTGGCCATTGGAGGGTGAACCAACGGCAAAAAGGAAGACCTTTCTCTCTCTCTCTCTCTCTCTCACTGTCCACTCTGCCTATCAAAAAAAAAAAAAGTAAATCTCGAAGGGCAAGCATTTGGCACAGCAGGTAAGATGCCTTTGAGGATGCCCTTATCCCATATCTGAGTGCCTGGGATGGAGCCCTAGCTCTGCTTTCAAGTCTGGCTTCCTGCTGATATATACCCTGAGAGGCAGCCCTAATGGCTCAAGTACTTGGGTCCCTGCTACCCATGGAGGAGACCCAGATTGAATCCGAGGCTGCTAGCTTCAGCCTGGCCCAGGCTCTGCCATGTGAGTATTTGGAGAGTGAACCAGCAGATGGAAGATCTCTCTCTCTCTCTGTGTTTTCTCTTCTCAAAAATACAAGAAATTTAAAATACATTTTTCAAAAAAATACAATTTTAAAGTAAATCTTGGACCCCATTTCATAATACATCTTTTGAACTTGGACATACCTTCCCTAAAAACCTCCCGAGAACATTGACAGTCCAAGAAGTCACCCTGTCTATCCTGTAGTGTCACACACTTGCTGACATTCTTCAGCACATGCATTCCCTTACTGGAGGAGCAAAAGCTGAGTCCCTAGGCCTGCTCTGCAGACCATCCTTACAAACATGCACGAGCAGCTACTCCCTAGCTCCCACTCACCTTGCCATTTGCACCCTAGGTTTGTGTTACGAGAGAAAGCTGTCACTTTGGATGTCTTTAGGTCTTCCATCCTTTTCTTAATGCAAAGGAGAAGTTGATAATAACCTGCCCCCCCCCCCATACACACTGCTCCCTCTAGCCCCAGCCACGGCCTTAGAGTCCTCCAAATGACCTTGGACTTGCCCTGTCTGGATGGAAGCCACCTGTTCTGATTATTAAAGTGTTGTTTCTCAGCTCCAAACCCAGCCTTTCATAAATCACTTTGTGCGCTGTAGCTGGATTCTGCAAATACAATTTTCGTTTTGCCTGCTCACTTCCCTATTGAGTTCTGCCAGTAGAGGGCACTATAGAGACCACAAGCCTAGCTGAATTGTTCCACACTCCAGCTTCTACCCACATGCCCAGAATCAGCCTCATCTTACCCTCCGAGCGGTGCCAGCACCACCAGATACAGCCGGCCGTCTCAGGGATCTGCATTCCAGCCACAGAAGGCCTGGAATTTCTGGACTCTGGAAATCCCATTGTGTTGCTTTGGCTCCCACAGCACTAAGGGGCAGCTGCCACTTCCTGTAGTAATTATCTCTGGTTACATAAATGTTCCTTCCCTTTACTTCCTTGGCCTTCAAACACCGACTCCCTACATTGCTGTTCTAACAAACGGTGGTTTCTGTTTTCCCAGCCGGATTTTGACCAGTACAATAGGCTCCACCTCCTGCTGCCCACTCCCCTGTCCCCAGTAGCAGGGTCTTGCTATAACTCTACAAGGTAGAAGGAAGAGGGCAAGTGCAATGGTTAAGCTCAGGTGTCAGGGCCGGTGCTTATAGCACAGCAGGTTAACGCCCTGACCTGAAGCACTGGGATCCCATTTGGATGCCGGTTAGAGACCTGGCTGCTCCTCTTCCAATCCAGCTCTCTGCTATGGTCTGGGAAAGCAGTAGAGGATGACTCAAGTCCTTGGGCCTCTGTACCCACGTGGGAGACCCAGAGGAAGCTCCTGGCATCTGGCTCCAGATCAGTGCAGCTCCGGCCAGTGAGGACAATTGGGGAGTGAACCATTGGATAAAAGACCCCTCTCTCTCTCTCTCCTCTCTCTCTCTCCCTCTCTCTACCTCTCCTCTCTCTAACTCTGAATTTCAAATAAATAAATAATTCTTAAAAAAAAAAAAAAAAAGGTCAGGTGCCAGGCTGACTGGCTTAAAAGTTACGCAGAGTGGTAAAGCATATTTCTGGGTGTGTCTGAAAGGCTGTCTACATGGAGATGAGCATTTGAATCAGTGAAATCTGTCCTCACCCAAAATGGTAGGCACCATCCAACCAATGGAGGCCTCGTATTCAATAACTGTGGCTTCTCTTTCCATCTCCTTCCCATAACTGGCCATCATTAGTGGTGACTTGAGCAGAATAAGAAGTTCTCAAATTTCAGAGCCTACCAGAATCACTTGGGAACTGGTGAAGTATTCCATGACCTGGGATCCACTGAAGAAGTACAGAATCAGAATCACCAGGACCACAAGCTCTGATGGACATCAAGGACCAGGACCCCCGCCCATTCTCAAGTATTGAATAAGACATATGTCAGTCAGGGAAAAAACAATTTAGGAGCCAGCACTGTGGTTCAGTGGGTTAAGCTGTACATATGAATGTGGGTTCAAGTCCTGACTGTTCCACTTCCAATCCCCTGCTAATGTGCCTGGGAAAGCAGCATAAGATGCCCAAGTACTTGGACCCCTGTGCCATCCATGTGGGAGACCCAGATGGAGTTCCAGGCTCCTGGCTTTGGCCTGGCTCAACCTTGGCCATTGTGGCCATTTGATGAATGTACCAGCAGACAGAAGATCTCTGTCTCTTCCCTCTCTCTGTAACTCTGCCTTTCAAGTAAATACAATCCTTCTCCTTCTCCTTCTCCTTCTCCTTCTCCTTCTCCTTCTCCTTCTCCTTCTCCTTCTCCTTCTTCTTCTTCTTCTTCTTCTTCTTTTTAAATGAGAGAAAAATTTAGAGCTAGAAAGGAATTTGGTGAGTATTTATTCCAACTTCATCTTTTGCAGTTGACAAAACTGAATTCCGGGGAAGCCAAATGACTCCCTGGAGATCACCCAACCAGCTGCTGTGCACAGTGCATCCCTAAACCCTGCCCACACCAAGGCTGGATTTAGCCAGTAAGTCCTCCTTGGCCTTGTGCACTAGAAATATCTACTTTGAGACTGTATTTATCTACCCTTGCTGCTTATCCACAGATGGCTCCACCTTGAATGGAGATTGTACTTTGCACAAAAGGAGCCTCCCAATTCTTATGGCTAACTATTACCTGGTGTAATTACCTCTCACCCGCTGCTCTGTGTGATTATGATTCGTGACTCATCAACAGCTCGCCCGAGTACACTCTGAAAGGAGAGATACGGCTAAAGGTCATTGAGCAAATACCATACAATCTCACTTGATTGGTTTTGTGTCTGAGTAGCATAAGACATTTAGGTATGTACCTTTGGAAAGGATTATTTACTTTTTATAGCTTCAAATAAAGTTGGCTTTCAGAAATATAAAGTTGTCCCATTTTGCAAACACAGAGACAAAATTTTTATTTTACTTTTAAAAAGATTTACTTATTTTCATTTACTTGGAAGACAGACAAACAGAGCTCTCCCATCTTCTGGTTCTCTCCCCAAATGCCCACAACAGCCAAGGCTGAGCCAGGATGAAACTAGGAGCCCAGAACCCAACCCAAGTCTCCCCTGAGGGTGACCAGGACGCAGGTACTTGAGTCATCACTTGCTGTCTCTCAGGGTGCCCCTTCCAAAAGCTAGAATCAGAAGTAGAGCTGAGACTCAAACCCAGGTACTGTGATATGTGATGTTGGCATTACAAGCAGCATCTTAACCACTGCACCAAACACTTGCCCCACAGATTCAGAATTTTAAGTGCTCATTCACTTATTTTAGAATTATACTACATGAGCCTTGGATGAAAGATAGCCATTTGTGATTTCTGATAATTTTTTCTGAAGTTGAATTCCTAAAATCAAGTCAGTGTCTCAAGCTTAGATACAACTAACATGTCTTTTTCAGTGATCTGATATTGATGTATCCCACCTGCTATCATATGGATTTGGTTTGTCCTCCAAGGGCTCATCTGTTGAAAGCTTGGTCCTTAGGGTAGCATTGTCAAGGTGGTGGAACCTTGAAGAGAGTGGAAAGAGTTTAGGTCATTTAGGTCATCCCCCTTGGCAGAGATTAAGGTCATTCCTGTGGGACCCTGTTATTTCCTGCGAGAGTGGGGGTTATAAAGCAGTGAGCTGACCCCTCCCTTCTCTCTCTGATCTCCTGTCTTGGTATGTGACCCATCTTGGATGTGCCCTTGCCATGATGCCATCCACTATGAGGCCATCACCAGAGGCTGCACAGATGGAATTGTCTAACTTGGACTTTCAGCCTCCAAAACTGTTAGCTAAATAAGTTTCTTTTTTTACACATTATCCAGCCTCTGGTAATTTGTTAGAGCACCAGGAAATTGATGAATACATTATTTCAGACCTAGAGAGAAAAGGCAGTTTCTTCCGCAGTCTGTCTTTGGCCTATCTGCCTTAGAAAATTAATCTCTTGCTTGAACAACTGGAAGCTGGAAATGTTCTTCCTCCACAGAGAAACCTAAACAGGAAGTGGCTGGCCTCAGGGTCACAGTGAGAAGTAATGGCTTGATGCTAGTACATTTCCCAAAGGCTGGGTTACTCAACCTCAAAAAAAAAAAAAAAAAAAAAAAAGTAAGAACTATCACCTGTCCAGGCTGAGTTGGTCTAAACGTAATCCAGGTGACCCCATCTCTTTTCATCAGCGTCCGTAAATGGAAAGGGGGCTCTAGTCTTTCTTGAAGCCATTTCGTTGCACAGAGAAACATCCCTCAGAGTGATACTGTTGTGACTGTGCAGGTAAAAGTTCGCAGAGCAGGTGTTGTGGCACAGTGGTTGGGCCGCCTCTTGGGACTCCCACACCCCATATCACAGTGCTCTTGATTCCAGCTCCCTCCTACTGCACACCAGGGAGGCTCCAGTACTTGGGTCTCTGCCACCACATGGGAGAATGGATGGAGTCCCTGGTTCCTGGCCTTGACCTGGATCAGACTGGGCTGTTGTGGGCATTTGGGCAGTGAACCAGTGGCCTTTCAAATAAATAAATGAGCCGGCGCCACGGCTCACTAGGCTAATCCTCTGCCTGTGGTGCTGGCACTCCGGGTTCTAGTCCCAGTTGGGGAGCCGGACTCTGTCCCGGTTGCTCCTGTTCCAGTCCAGCTCTCTGCTGTGGCCCGGGAGGGCAGTGGAGGATGGCCCAAGTGCTTGGGCCCTGCACCTGCATGGGAGACCAGGAGGAAGCACCTGGCTCCTGGCTTCGGATCGGCGCAGCGTGCCGGGCATGGTGACCATTTAGAGGGTGAACCAATGGAAGGAAGACTTTTCTCTCTGTCTCTCTCTCTCACTGTCTAACTCTGCCTGTCAAAAAAAAAAAAAAAAAGCAAAAAAAAAAACACAGCCTGGGGCCAGTGCTGTGGTGTAGCAGGTAAAGCCACCGCCTGCTGTGCGGGCATCCCGTATGGGTGCCAGTTTGAGTCCTGGCTGCTCCACTTCTGATCCAGCTCTCTACTATGGCCTGGGAAAGCAGTAGAAGTGGCCCAAGTCCTTGGGTCCCTGTACCCACATGGGAGACCTAGAAGCTTCAGGCTTCTGGCTTGGGATCAGCATAGTTCTAGTTGTTGTGACCATCTGTGGAGTGAACCAGTGGATGGAAGACCTCTCCCTCTCTCTCTCTCTCTCTCTGCCTCTGCTCTCTATAACTATGCTTTTCAAATAAATAAAAAAAATATTTAAAGAAAATCTTGATTTGTGTGATATATTTTTCATTTAGATGATACTGTTGGGGGAGGGAAGTTTAGATTTTGTCTATTTATTTAAATCAAAGAGCAATATGGACAGACAGACAGAGCTCCATTCACTGATTCACTCCCCAAATGCTCATAACAGCTGAGGCTGGGGCCAAAGCTGGGTGGCTGGAATTCAATTTAGATCTTTGACATGAGTGACAGGGACCCATTTCCTTGAGCCGTGTTGGCAGGAAGCTGGAGTCAGAAGCCACAGCCCAGCATCAACCAGGTGTTCTGATGTGGGGTGTGAGCATCCTAACCAGCATCTTAATCACTCAAATACCTGCCCCAATGTTGTATTTTATATGTCCTACTTTTTGCTTTTTTTCTTCAATCTAAAATCATGTGAGTTTTTTTTTTTAAGATTTATTTTATTATTTATTTTAAAGACAGAGTCACAGAGAAAGTAGAGACAGAGAGAGTGAGAGAGGTCTTCCATCTGCTGTTTCAATGCCCAAATGGCCACAATGGCTGGAGCTGAGCCAATCCGAAGCCAAGAGCCAAGAGCTTCCTCTGGGTCTCCCATGTGGGCTCAGGGGCCCAAGGACTCAGGCCAAACTTTGCTCTTTCCCAGGCACACCAGCAGGGAGCTGGATGGGAGTGGAGCAGCTGGAACATGAACCGGTGCCCATATGGGATGGCGGTGCTGCAGGCTGGGGCTGAAACTGGCTGCGCCACAGCACCAGCCTCAAACATCATGATTTAAAATCCATATATGGGGCAGCGCTGTGACCGTAGCAGGTAAAGCTGTTGCCTGCAGTGCCAGCATTCCATATGGGTATACGGTTCAGGTCCCTGATGCTCCACTTCCAATCCAGCTCTCTGCTATGGCCTAGGAAAGCAGTGGAAGATGGCCCAAGTCCTTAGGCCCTTGCACCCATGTGGGAGACCCAGAAGAAACTCCTGGCTCCTGGCTTCAGATCAGCACAACTCCAACCGTTGTGGTCATCTGGGGAGTGATCCAGTGGATGGAAGATCTCTCTCTCTCTCCTCTGCCTCTGCCTCTCTGTAACTCTGCCTTTCAAATAAATAAATAAATCTTATTTTAAAAAATTTCATATATGCTGCTGGAAGTTATGTCCAATTCCTTGCTTCTTACTACAAAGTCCTCTGTGTTTTTCCTGCACCACACGACCCATTCACTGTCCCTGTGGTGCCTGGGTAACCAGGGCTCCAGCTCCCTGTCACACAGGCTGCAGTGACCATTGTGGACACTTCCCTCACGGCCTGCCCTGGAAAGTCCCCAGGATATGTGCTCAGCAGTGGAATTTCTGAGTCAGAGGGCACCTGCAGGCTTAAGCAATACCTTACTGCATCCGGAGGAAATGCAGTTTTTATAGTTTTCTTTTTTGTGTTACTCATGTCAAAGTTGGCCATCAGTGAGGCTAGCTTCACGAAATAAATTGGATAGCTTGCTTTTTAGAAATATTCTGGAACATTATATATTGTACTGGAATGAATTGTGAGACTGTGGGTAGCTCAACTGATTGGAGCCACAGCCCATTTATATAGGCAATTCTCTGAAAATATTTTCAATTTCTTCCTTGACAATAAATTTAATGGTTCTCAATCTGATGTTGGCACATCAGCAGGGAGAATGAGGTCCAGGAGACATAACGATGTGTATGTTGGAAGCTTGTTGCACTGTGACTTCTGTGATACCTAAGGAGGAGTCTTTCTCCACACGGACGCTCAGGAATACTATCGCTGGCCTGGAAGTTATCAGCCTGCAAACGCGTATGGTAGGAGCTTGTTCTTTCTATATCAGATTAGTCTGCCCTGGTCAAAGAGAAGGTCTTTTTAACGAGCTCAAATTTTTGCTTTTAAATTGAAATGATGTCATGGACTCGTTGGTATACATGGGAGAAATATGTATGTGTGTGTGTATATATATATATTTTTTCAAGTATTTCTCTTCCCCCAGGAAGCCAAGGCTAGCAAATTACTACTTATAAATCATGTGATGCTCTTGCAGTCTGAATCATTCTGACTACCCAGAGAACATTTTTTTTCTTCCTTAATAATAGCCATTCCAAAATTGCACTGTATCACAAAGCTGCCCTTTGCTGAGCTGCTGTAGGAATGACTCGCTCGGGGAGTGCGTACCATATTCCTCACCAATCACCGCAGCCAAGGTACTTGTTTCCAAAAAGGAAACTATCAGTAAAAATGACGTCAGAGAACATAAATAGCCTGCACTTAAAATAAACCCACCAAGCCTACATTGAAACTTAGAGTTATGCAGAAGGTGACTCACATGTCTACTTAAAAGTTCTCAATTAGATTTATCAAGAAATTATTCTCCTTCCCAACCAGGAAATGTACCAGTAATTTTGTCAGTCACTGGGAGAATAAAGTTTCCTTTTTTAAAAAAATTATTTATTTATTTGAAAGGCAGAGTTACAGAGAGGCTGAGGCAGAGAGAGGCCTTCAATCTGCTGGTTCACTCCCCAGATGGCCACAATGGCCAGAGCTTGGCCCATCCAAAGCCAGGAGCCAGAATCCTCTTCTGAGTCTCCCACGTGGGTGCAGGGGTCCAAGGACTTGGGCCATCTTCTACTGCTTTCCCAGGCCATAGCAGAGAGCTGGATCAGAAGTGAAGCAGCCGGGTCTCAAACTGGCACCCTATGGGATGCCGGCACTGCAGGCGGTGACTTTACCCGCTACGCCACAGTCCCAGCCCCAAGTCTCCTCTGTAGATATTAATGTTATATCTCATACAGCTGGAATTCAACTGTTACATAAAAGAAAAGACATGACTGTTGTGTATTAGGCTCCAAAACGACCCAAAGACCAAAAATATCTTTCCCTGGTATTTACCGAGACTAATCTCAAATCCTGGATGTTGAGGAAACATTCAGAAGAAAATCTTGATATGAAAGCAACTTTATGATCCATATTCCTAGTTTTTTGTGGAAAAGCACAAGATCCATTTTCCAATTAAAAAAATATTTTATTTATTTGGAAGAGAAAGGAGGCTTTCACCTGCCAGTTACCCCCTGGGGCAGGGGGCAGAAGCCAGGGACTCAATCCAGGTGGCACTCAATTGTACAGGCAGCAGGGACCCAACTGCTTGAGCTGTCACTGCTGCCTCCCAAGATCACACTGGTAGGAAGCTGGAATCAGGAGCCAGAGCCAGGAACGGCCTAAGCACTCTGATATGGGACAAGGACATCTTAATCACTAGGGCAAACATCCACCCCTGATCCAATTTTAGTTTGGTTGTGTCTGTCTTCTTGTGGCCAGGGGTGTTTGCTGCTTTCATCTATTCCTTTATTCAACAAGCATCTACTGGTGTTTACTCTGCTGCAGATACAGCGGTGACCAATCACAGCCTGAGAACACAGCCCCTGGCTCTTCCAGCTCTGCTTCATGGAGGAAGTGGACGGCACAGGGGCGGTCAGTGCTCCTGCAGCTGCTGCACAGATGCTGGGGATCGGAGTGGGAGGGGAGTCATAGCAGTGACAGCATTTAGGAGGCTCCTGCGGGGGACCAAGACAGAGAAATGGTGGCTTGGATGAGCCAGCGGTGGAGATGGAAAGCAGCAAACATGTTTGGGATATAACGCGAGAGGGATTTACCAAGCTGGATCTCAAACACATTGTGTGTGCATCTTAGGTAAGAGTCTCTGAAACAGGTTCTGAGACGACCTGGGCAGAGATGCTTCTGGAGGTGACCTTGCAGGGACACCTGTGTGGGAGGGAGAGGAGCAGAGTGGGGCGGACAAGGAAGCCGAACTGCACTTAGGACGGGCTGCACGGGCCTCAGAGGGGACAGGCTGCACAGGCCTGAGAGGGTGACGGGCTGCACCGGCCCTGCAGGGATGCCTCTGCCTGAAGCAAGAAGAGGCAGGTCTCCGCATCCGCTCACGGACAAGTCCATGGGAATGGGCTGCTCCTGGTAAGAGGACACGACCTTAGACAAGGCAGTTCCTTTCCCGGGAGGGCAATTCCTACAGGGGAACTGAGCTGCAGAGGCTGGGGACGCCAGTGCACAGGCCTCCCTGGGGACATGTGGGCTGCACACCCTACCATGTGGTCAGGAGGCTGTGTTCCAACCCAGGCTGATGAAACACCAATCTCCAATTCTAGCTTCTCAAATTCCAGGGAGGATCACAACCGTCCGCAAAGTTTGTATAAAGTGCAGATTCCCAGGCCCAGTGCTCTCAGAAATTGACTCCAAGGTCTGGGGTGCGACTAAAGAATCCTCACTCTCCGTGAGGTGTCAGCTTGTTCTCACGCAACAGTCTGCAAACACCACTGTGAGAAGAGGCAGACCTCGGCGACCTGCAGAGCTCTAAGGAACCACCAAGACCCCCACCCTTCCCATGCATCGCTCCTGTGATGACAGGATGTCCTACGGCACAGCTGGTCTTAAAGTCGGGAGACCATCCAGATGGGCCCGACCCAGTCACACAGGCTCTTGAAGAGAGGAGAGCTTCCTCTGGCTGACAGCACAAGAGGAAGGGGGCAGTGGACAGAAGCACAGGAAAGGGGACAGCTGCCCATGATGGCTGCATCCCTTATGAGTGCCGGTTCGAGTCCCGGTTACTCCACTTCTGATCCAGCTCCCTGATAATGGCCTGGGAAAGCAGCAGAGGGATGGCCCAAGTGTTTGGGCCCTTCCACCCAGGTGGGAGACCTGAAGAAGCTCCTGGATCCAGGCTCCTGACTTCAGCCTGGCCCGGCCCTGGCTGCTGCGGCCATTTGGGGAGTGAACCAGCAGATGAAAGACCTCTCTCTCTGTCTCTCTCTCTTTCTCTGTAACTCTGCATTTCAAATAAATAAATCTTTAAGGAAAAAAAAAGTGGGGGAGGGAGAAGAAGCAACAGCAGCAGCAGCAGTAGCACAGGAAAGTTTCCATGGATTGAAGATAAAAGGATGGCGAAGAACACACAGTCGCCAGCAACTAAGAGTGGCTCCTGGCTGACAGCAATGACACAAGGACTGCAGGCCTGCAACTGCGAGGAACTACATTCTCCAAAGGCACCGTCACTGTCCTCCCAGCTGATACCTTGATTCACCCCTGTGACACCCAGAGTAGACACCCCAGCCATGCCATGCTAGACATCTGACCTACAGAACTGGGAGCTAACAAGCCAGTGTTGTCTGAAGTTACTGAGTGTATGGTATTTGTTACACAGCAATAGAAATTTAAAATAAAAACCACTGCAGTGGCAGGTGTTGGGAACAGTAGTTGAGATTCCACTTGAGATGCCCACATCCCATACCAGGGTGCCTGTTTCAGGTCCCTGCTAATGTACACCCTGGGAAGCAGCAGATGGCAGCTCATATATGTGGGTCCCTGCCACCCACAAGGGAGACCTGATTTGAGTTCCTGGTTCCTGGCTTCATCCTGGTCTGGCCTGATCCTAGATACAGTGGGCAATTGAAGAGTGAACTGGCTGGGTATGGAAGATCTCGTTCTGGGATTCTGCCAGTCAAATAAAATGAAAATAAATAAATAAATAATTAAAAAAAATCTTAAATAAAAAAAACAGAAAAAGAAAATATTGCATTAAGCATATTCTGGAGGCAGAAGAGAGAAGAAATAAGCAGACTTGGCTGTGCCACAAGTTGGCCCAGGTAAGCGCAGGCAGGACAGGGAGCCTCCCCTCCCAGGGGAAGGGAAGTGATGTGTCCACCCAGGCTCTCACAGGGTTACAGGGGAATTCAAATGAATCATTATTAAAATGAATCCCAAGACTTTTATATAAGATTATTTTTCTCTCTGTTTAGTGTTTTCAAATTTTTCTATGGTTGACACATGTATGGTTATAGATATCTTTCATAAAAGCCTTCATAGGGATTCTTCCAAATAGAAGTTTTCAAATCCCAAACATGTATAGAAAATATTTCTCCTGACCTTGAAACAAATAATGGAACATCAAGATACCCACCAGGACTTGCTTTCTGTGTGAAGAGATATACACCCCTTTCTCTCTGTCTCTCTGTCTATAACTCTACTGTCAAATAAAAAAAAAAGAGAGACATACATCAAAAAGAGCTGATAGATGATAGATAGATAGATAGATAGATAGATAGATAGATAGATAGATAAGAGGGGATTATTAGGGTGATTGACTTATGTGATTATGGCAGCAGAGAAGTCCCACAACAGGATGTGTGCAAGCTGGGGACCCTGGGATACCAGCACTGTGACTTGGACTAAGTTGAAGGTTTCCCAACTGCTGGTCCAAGTCCTGGAGTCCAAAGGCCAGGGAGCCAAGAGTTCTAAAGTCCCAGGGCAGGAGAAGAAAGGTGTCTCAGCTCCAAAAAAGAAAGGGACTTTGCCTTTTCCTCTGCCTATTTGCTCTATCTGAGCCTTCCGTGGATTGAAACAAGAAACATTAAACCTGTGGGTAAATCAAACTTGTCAAGCTCTATTGTCCATTTCATTTCATGTGTGCCAACCAACACTCCAAAGATTTAACTCAGCTGCAATGGGATCTGTGCTTTTTCCTTTAGATAGGCCAAATGCAGGCCAAGACTAGTACACAGTTTAAAATTTCAGGTTGCAAGGACTTCTTCTGCATTGACTCTGAGGTATAAATCTCCACTCTTGCTTGTGCTGGGAGCAATGATTGTGACTAGGCAATGGTCAGTTCTCCAGGTGCTTTCCCCACAGTATTTATTCAAATAGCACTGCTCTGGTGAGGTTCCAGGCTCCTTATCCTCAGCAACTT
The DNA here is from genome assembly GCF_051225735.1 of Oryctolagus cuniculus. NCBI lineage: Eukaryota > Metazoa > Chordata > Mammalia > Lagomorpha > Leporidae > Oryctolagus > Oryctolagus cuniculus. The sequence continues at coordinate 42,239,398 of NC_142868.1, read as the reverse complement.
GGGACAGTGCACTGTCAGGAAGGCCTACAAGTTAGCATTTACAAGCTACCAATAGTGCAGCCACCAAAAAAGGAAATGTTATACCCATTTCAAGACTTCGGTATGAAAAGAGCATTTGACTTCTTGAAGGAGGGGGGCAAAGTCAGTGGAAGTCTATTTAATATATTCAATATTTACTTTTAGTGTCCTTTTAGATCTAAAGTTATTTTGTTGGGCAACATAAAAATTGAATAATGATTAGCTTAGTTTACTAACCAAATTATTATGTGTCATGTCTCATATTTTAAAGTTATATTTTCTTAAATATTTACATCTATATCAGCTGAGTGTTCTTTTCAATGTGCAAAAATGTTCCTACAAGTGGAGTTATATATTGCTGAACTTTAAAGTAATCCAGCATCTTTACATCTCTCTGAAAGGCAGGCAAAAAATCTACAAGGAGGAGAGAGGAAAGAAGGGGAAACATCCACTGTATGCAGACACCATACACAGATTGTCTCATTTAATACTCTGACAAGCCCTGAGGTGGGATTATTGGTCCACTCCACAGATGAGGAAGGTGGGGTTTAGTGGGGTCCAGTGGATCCAAGCCAGGAACGGTAGACTTGGGGCAGAATTCAGTCTATGGGATTCCAGAGGTCATGCTGCTCCTCTCACAGGACTCCAATGACTATGGAAGGCCACCAGCCCAAGGGGGCCTGCAGAGAGAGTACTGTGCACTACCCACATGTATCAGTACTGAGAAGACATTGATCAACCAACATATAGCAGTGACTTCCTACCGGGTGATTCTATTTCCGTGATTCTCTGATAGGAAAGGCTCCAGGAGCACAGGATAATTTCCCCACTTGAAAAGGTTTGGATCCTTAGCCAAACAGTCTCCAAGTTGGCCTGCAACACCAGGGATAAAAATTCTCCCAAGTCTAGCTCCTTCCAGCAGTCAAGTGCCAACTGCAACATTCAAGAAATGTCAGTACTAGAGCCCCAGTAATGTGGTCCCAGAAAAAGCATTCTTCCTTCCACATCTACTGTTTGAATGCATTACTTCATTCCTGATGACAAGGGGAGGCCCGGGACACAGGCCTGGCCAGTCAGAGCTCCCTTGTCCCCAGAACCAGTGCATGGTCCAGGAGTAAACAGGGACTTTTCCTGAGTCTGACATATGCATAGTGGAAAAGACAAGTTCTATGTTGGGAGGATGTGACATTTAGGCTGCCACCTGGTATCTTCCCCATGACCATGTAGAGAAAGCTGTTCTGCAAAGTGATGCCAGAAATGAGAAACGGATGGAGAGAGTGAGCGAGTCCAGGAGGCAGCTCTGTTACAGTGCAGCTCCTCCTCTAGGACCATGAGCTACCCCAAGAACAACCCAGTTGTTTTTCTGTCCTCTGGAATTGACAGAGTTTTGATAAATACACTTGGTTGCCTCTGCCAAGAACTGAGAATTCCCTTGGTTTTCATCCATGTCTCTAATAGCTTCTTGGACTGGTTTAGCTTACAGCTTCCCAAAATGAACTCCTTGAACTTGAACCACATTGCCACCCGTATATCCACCTCTTGATTTATGCTGAAATGAATCACACTGAAGGAACAATGGTTTGGCTAAAACATGTAGGAATACTGATTAAATGCGCACCATGCTATGGCTTACATGTAGTGCATCCCCCAGAGGCTCATGTTCTGGAAGCTCGGGTGATGATGTGACAGGTGGTGGAATCTTTTTTAAAAGATTGTATATATGTACTTATTTCAAAGGCATAGTGATGTGGAGGGCGGGATTCCATCTGCTGATTTACTCTTTAAATATCTGCAACAACCAGAGCTGGGTCAGGCCAAAGCCAGGAGCCAGGAGTTTTATCCAGGTCTCCAAAGCACCCAGGCCATCATCTGCTGCCTCCTAAGAACATTAGCAGTAATCTAGATTAGAAGTGGAAAATTTGGGTGGCAAGCCAGTATTCTGATATGATGCTGTGATGGCTTAACCTGCTGCATGGTAGGATCTGTAAGAGGTGAGGTGTAGGGATCAGTATTATGGCATAGTGGTTAAGTCACCACCTGCAATGCCAGCATCCCACATGGGCACCATTAGAGTTACAGAGGCTGCTAATCCAGCTCCCTGATGATGTGCCTGGGAAAGCAGTGGAAGATGGTCCAAGTGCTTGGGCCCATGCACCCACATGGGAGACCTGGATGAGGCTCCTGGCTCCAGGCTTTAGCCTGGCCTGGCCCCAGCCATTGCAGCCATTTAGGGAGTGAACCAGCAGATGGAAGATCTCTCTATCTTTCCCCCTCTCTCTGTAACTCTGCCTTTAAAATAAATGAAATAAAGGGATTAAGGTAGTTTCTCAATGACCCTGGTTAGCTCTCCTGAAATTTGAATGTTATAAAGCACTTGGCCCCTTGGTTCCCTTTCGATTTCTCCACCGTATTGTGATGCAGCCAAGGGAACACTTCCCAGAGGCCAAACAGATGCAGCTGCCAGATCTTGCACCTCCAGCTTCAAAAACTGTGAGCTAAATAAACCTCTTGTACATATAAACTGTTCAGCCTCAGGTATTCTGTTATAGCAACACCAAATACACTAATACACACAGGGATAGCAACGCCATGCGTACCCCACATAGTGAGGACTGTTATCTGCATAGGTGGCTAAATCCCAGAAAGAGGATGACAAACGTGGGGCCAATTGCTTCCATTTCAGTTTGGAATCTGTCCTCCTGGGATTTCTGCCCTATTATCTGGTTTCACTCCCAGAGGGACACATTCTGCAGAGGCTTTTCAGGACGTGCGCCAACTGCTGGCTTTCCAGATGCATTTACAGCAGGGTTTCTCAACAGTGGCGCTAATGATCTTTTTTTTTTTTTTTTTTTTGACAGGCAGAGTGGACAGTGAGAGAGAGAGACAGAGAGAAAGGTCTTCCTTTGCCGTTGGTTCACCCTCCAATGGCCGCCAGTCAGCGCGCTGTGGCCAGCGCACCGCGCTGATCTGAAGGCAGGAGCCAGGTGCTCCTCCTGGTCTCCCATGGAGTGCAGGGCCCAAGCACTTGGGTCATCCTCCACTGCACTCCCTGGCCACAGCAGAGAGCTGGCCTGGAAGAGGGGCAACCGGGACAGAATCCGGTGCCCCTACCGGGACTCGAACCCGGTGTGCCGGCACCGCAAGGCGGAGGATTAGCCTAGTGAGCCGCGGCACCGGCCACTAATGATCTTTTGCACTAAATAATTCATTATTTTGAGGAATGGCTTGTACCTTGCTGAATGTTCAGCTGGCCTCCACCCAGTTGATGTCAACTGCACCTTCTACCACTCGTGACAGTCAAAAACATCTCTAAGTATTGCCAAATAGACCCTGGGGACACAAGTGCCTCCAGTTGAGAACCACTGATTGAAACAGATCACCAAGTTTGGATATTTGGTCTGTTTTTTTTTTAAAGAGATTTATTTAATTCATTTGAAAGGCAAAATAACACAGAGAGAGAGAGAGAGAGAGAGAGAGAGAGAGAGGGAAAGACACCATCCATTAGTTCACTCCCCAAATGGCAACAACTGTGTGGGTTTGGCCAGGTCAAAGACAGGAGCCTGAAATTTCATGCAGGTCTCCCATGTGAATGGCAGGGTCCCAAGGACTTGAGCCACCATCTGCTGCCTCCTGCATTAGCAGGAAGCTGGATTAGAAGCAGAGCAGCTGGGATTCCAACTGGCACTACATTATGGGATGTCAGCATCCCAGGCAGCTGCACTACAATCCCAGTGCCAGACATTTGATCTTTGGAGGATACTTTTGTCTCCCACTATTGTGCTCAAGAAACAGGTAGCAGTTCACCATTGCTAGGCTCCCAAATAGTTGAGAATACTTCTCTAGCATTTGTCATTATTTCAGGTAATTTCTATAACTCATCTTTTTTTTTTTTTTTTTTTTGAGAGGCAGAGTTAGACAGTGAGAGAGACAGAGAGAAAGGTCTTCCTTCTGTTGGTTCACCCCCTAAATGGCTGCTATGGCTGGCGCGCTGCACCTATCTGAAGCCAGGAGCCAGGTGCTTCCTCCTGGTCTCCCATGTGGGTGCAGGGCCCAAGCACTTGGGCCATCCTCCACTGCCTTCCCGGGCCACAGCAGAGAGCTGGACTGGAAGAGGAGCAACTGGAACAGAATGTGGTGCCCCAACCAGGACTAGAACCCAGGGTGCCAGTGCTGGAGGCAGAGGATTAGCCAAGTGAGCCATGGCACCAGCCAATAACTCATCTTTATGTGTGTGCATATGCACACACACACATACAAACAAACTCACACACAGGCATTTTTCTTTTTTTTTAAGATTTATTTTATTTATTTGAAAGGCAGAGTTACAGAGAGGGGTAGAGACAGAGAGAGAGGTCTTAGATCCACTGGTTCACTCCCCAGTTGGCCGCCAGAGCTGTGCCAATGCAAAGCCAGGAGCCAGGAGCTTCTTCCAGGTCTCCCATGTGGGTGCAGGGGACCAAGGACTTGGGCCATATTCTACTGCTTTCACAGGCCATAGCAGAGAGCTGGGTCAGAAGTGGAGCAGCCAAGACTTGAACCAGTGCCCATATGGGATGCCGGCGCTTCAGGCCAGGGCTTTAACCTGCTGTGCCACAGTGCTGGCCCCACACAGGCATTTTTCTGAGCCATCACTCCCCTAATTTCTCCGATTGAACTAATACATGCTTCCTAACTGCCTCAGTTAGTTAATAACTGATATGAATCAAGATCTGATTCCAGTGCCTAATTTTTCCCCAAACCATCCCTGCCTACTTGTATATTTATTCCTGCACAGTCCAGCTTGAAACACAGCTTTCAACATGAGCTCATTCTCTAGGAAGGCCGCCAGATTTATTAAACAAAGATGCAGGACACCCAGTTAAACTTGAGTTTCAGATAAACAATGAGTAATTTTTAAATATGTTCCAAATATTGCCAAACATCCTACAATGCACAAGACAACTCTGACAACAAAGAATTATTATCCAGTCTATATTATTGTATGAGGCAGCCCTGCACTGCACCTGGCAAACCTGGAACTCTATCCACTCTGCCCTGGTCCTGTTGGTGTGTGCAGCTTTCACAAGTCTTCCCACCTATTGCTTAAAACCACAAGAACATTCCCTTGTCCAGAGCTGGCCCTTGTGAGCCATACTGGTCAGATTCTGGGTTACTCAGCGCTTCAGCAAGAGTCCAGCCAGGAATTCCAACACAGGAAACTGGTTTCACTGATGAGCAACTCACAGATTAGCAAAACTGCAAATTACTCCCACCCCTCACTGGAGAGATGAAGGAAAAGGGGGAGTTCCTGGAGTCAGGGTCACCTGGCAGACAAGAGCAGAGGCAGTCCCTGTCCCTGCCCAAGGAGAAGAGCAGAAGAAATAGCCTGGCTCCTCCTACCACCAATTTCCTATCAAGAGCCAAAGCCAGCCAGAAGCCACCTGACCAGGGAGCCTGGGAACTGCACTGAGTCCCTGGCCCTGCTCCTCAGCCTCCCTTCTCCTCATGTCAGGACTAAGCTATCTCTCCTTACTCCTTGGGGCCCTGGGGAGGTGGAATCTTCCTGTCTTTGGGATTCTGCGCATGAGCCACTGTCACATTCACCAATGTCTTCCCCAAATTCACTGGGGAAATTGTTGAACCGTACTTTTTTTCAGTCCTGATTGTGTGCCCTCAGTCACCTATTGAGTTTCCATGAGTGAGTCATACCTTTGCTGTCCTAAGTCACATCCTTTAACATTCTGCTCTTGCTATGTTAGCCCCTAGCCACTCACTAAGACCCCACCCCTCAGTTCCCTCCAGGTCAGTGGTTGCCATGCACTCCCCACCTCTTCTGAAGTCAAGGTGACTGTGTGACTCGCTCTAGCCAAAAAATATAAGCAGAGACTGCGTGCGTGATTTCTAGTTGAAGCTTGAAGAACAAATGCATACTTCACCACTTTCCCACTTTCCGCCTTAGCAGTCACAAAAGCATTTGTCAAGATGGGACTCAGGTCTCTGAGTTGCCTATTGGTGCCATAACATGACGACAAACGTTGCGGCTTAAAACAACACACATCTCTCATCTGAAAGTTTTGGACGTCAAAGGCCAAAAGCAGACTCATTAGGCTATAGTCAAGGTGTCAACAGGGCCAGTTCCTTCTGGAGGCTTCAGGGAAGAATCCATTCCCTGCTTAGCTTAGCTCGGGGCCCCTTCCTCACGTCCATCCAACCTCTCGCTTCTGTGGTCACATCTCCTACTACCACTGTCTTTGACTTTCTTGCCTTCCTTTTGTATAGTCTCATGTGACTACATTGGACCTACCAGGATAATCCAAGATAATCTCCCCATTTCAAGATCTCCTACTTAATCACATCAGCAAAGAGCCTGTTACCAGGCAAGGGAGCCTATTCACAGGTTCAAAGGTCCTCACACAGTCCCCGAGAGATCTCAGTGAGCAGAGCTCTACCCGACAAGCCACATTAGACACGCACTGTGGATTTTAAAGAAAGCTTTTGTAGCGTCAACTCGCTGAGATTTAGGGGATTATCTGTACTGTAGCACAGTTTAGTCCACAGTTACACCCTGTTTCCTTTTCTGTTTCCTGTGTGGATTTTTACAAAGTTTTAAAATAACTTAGAGCACTAAATATGACTATTTTCTGAATAAAATACACTTTTAAAATTTTATGCTATGAACCGTCGATCTATGACAGCCCAAGGGATGCTTCTGTTCCTGAACAAAGGAAAACTTTAGCTCTGTGAAGCACGCTCAAAAATACACACTGTACACCTTAAATACTCTAACAAAATTCTCTCTTGATTTCCAAAACATCAACAGGTTAGCAATACTGAGTTGCTATTCAGATGCTGAATCAGGTAAAAGCGAAAGTCTTAGATTTAGTCCTATTTTTCCTATAAACTGGGTTTGGAGTGAATTTTTCCTAACAGTCGAAATGAAAATACTTACTTGAATTTGTCAAAGGCAATCCTTTCTTTAACTGTGTCCCACGTCATAAAAAGTAGAACCATCGGTGTTTTGCAGTCTCTAACTGCAGAGTCCAAGCTGTGCCACGCACACTCTGCTTCTTCCTAAGCTGGTGAGTATCGGACACGTCAGTCTTAGTCCCCAGCAGTGCTCACCAGTGTTTTAACCACGCCCCTCTACTCAGCAAAAAATGTTCAACCCATGCTTCTGATAGTATACTTACCAATGCACCATGAACAGTATGATACACGCACAAAACAAACTTTAAAGTGATCATAAAAAGATGAGATAAACAACAACTGTAAATGCCTTGCTAATCACAAGGACATCATACCACACCAGTTTCAGGGCAAATACTCCCTAAGGTAAGGTTCCTCCTTATTGATAAAATCTGTTCATTTTTTATGTTTTTTCAGACTTTGTCAGCTCTGACTTAATCCTTATTCTCTTCACCTTTTACTGTGGATAGTAAAGTTTGTTCCAGGAGTCTGAGTGTCTGCTCTGGGGGCAGGCATTTGACATGGCAGTTTAAGACGTTGCTTGGGCTACATGCATCTTATATCAGAGTGCCTGGTTTGAGTACTTCCCAAAGCCTGCAATAGTGAGGGCTGGGCCAGGCCAAAGCCAGGAGCCACACTGGGGTCTGGAGTCAAAACTGTAGAAGGTTGTGTGCTCCTCATGGCTCCACCTCTGTGAGCTCATAGCACAGCATGGTGTGGTGGGCTTGGATCACAGCTGTGAGTACAGACAGTAGTGGAGAGAAGAGCTGGACGTTGAAAAGAATCCAGAAGAAAAAAATGAGAGCAAAGTGGAATCCACTGGCACTGCTAACTGCCTCTGCCATCCATGGCCTTCAAAGTGCCCTGGCTGCTGCACCTCTGCCTCTCACATATCACACTGCTTTCTCCAACAGCAACCATAACCATGAGCCCTTCTGGGCACAGTATTCTTGTGTATCTATGAAATGTTCCAATTTAGCTAAGCTGACATTGCACAAAGTCCTTCCAGTTCCTCAGAGACAAATACAGGGTGGCAGAAAGGAAGACTCTGACCAGCTGCATGGAGCACAGTATAAGACCCCCAAGGCTCTAGCTCCTGGTACCAGCGATTGCTATGTTGCCTTCCCCAGTGTTGGGGTTGTCTGCCTGCCAGGCGTCTGCTTTGCTGATGGGACAGGCAAGTTTGGAGCCAGACCTGCATTGCTGGAGACCACAGAGGGGAGTCAGCCAGGTATCCCCAGCCACTCTTCTCCATTGACTTTGCCGCCAACAGGACCCTGGAAATAAATCTAGAACCATCTGCTGAACACAAGTCTGGAGAGAAATCTGCAATAGCTGTTAAAAAAATAAATGTACCTCTCTTTTGAGTCAAAAATCTCAGGATTGTGGCCCTACCATTTACCAACTCTGTGAAGCTGTACCCATCTACAAAAATCATATTGTAGGGGCCGGCAGCAGTGGCACACTAGGTTAATCCTCTGCCTGCCGTGCATCCCATATGGGCGCTGGGTTCTAGTCCTGGTTGCTCCTCTTTCAGTCCAGCTCTCTGCTATGGCCTGGGATGGCAGTGGAGGATGGCCCAAGTCCTTGGGCCCCTGCACCCGCATGGAAGACCGAGAAGAGACTCAGCAGAAGGTGGCAGAAGTTCTTGGTCCCCTGCCACCCACATGGAAGACTCAGATGGAGTTCCAGGCTCCTGGCTTCGGATCGGCATAGCTCCGGCCATTGCTACCATTTGGAGAGTGAACCAACGGAAGGAAGACCTTTCTCTCTGTCTCTCTCTCACACTGCCTGAAAAACTTTACCTGTCAAATAAATTTTAAAAAATCATATTGTATAAATCTATTTGTTGTGGTATAAGTAGAAAGTGGAGACGATCCTTGTATCCACCTATGGGAGCCTGGTTAAGTACTCTGTGGTAGGTGTACAGCATGGAATTCTATGAAGTTACAAAGAAAGAATAAGAAAGTTCTCTATATAATGATACAGCAAGATTCCTGGATTAAAAAGAAAAGAGACTTGGGGGTGGGTGCAGGTGAGAGAACAAAGGAGCACAATGATGTTTACAGTTTGCTAACCTTTATATGAGATAAGGAGGAAAATAATTATGCCTACTTGGATTTGCTCAAATGTCAACATGTGGCTGCTTAGTACAGTAGCTAAGACGCCACCTGGGATGCCCTCATCCATATCAGAGTGCCTGGTTCCAGCCCTCGCTCCATTTCCAATTGCAGCTCCCTTCTAATGCACATCCTGGCAGGAAGCCAGTGAGGGCTCAAGCAGCTGGGTCCCCGCCATCCATGCAGGAGATGTGGAGAGAGTTCCAGGCTCCTGTTTGGGTGAAGAATTAACCACTGATTCTAAGTTTCAATCACGCCTTGAGCACAGCTGTTGATGTGACCTTGGCCAGGCATCTGACTTGTCCATGTTTCAGTGCCCTGCTAGGGAAAGACAGGTACAGGCAGACCCGTGAGTGACTGCGAGAAGAAAAGATGATATCCCACGTAAAACAGTGTAGCACAGTACTTGAAATTTATTGTCAGGTTTTAAAAATCACTTAGGAGGTTGGTGTTGTGGCGTAGCAGGTTAGGCCAACACCTGTCATGACGGCTTTACATGTGGGCGCCAATTCAAGACCCGGCTGCTCCACTTCCAATCCAGCTCTCTGCTATGGCCTGGGAAAGCAGCAGAAGATGGCCCAAGTCCTTGATACCCTGCATACACATGGGAGACTTAAAGGAGGCTCCTGGCTCCTAGCTTTGGATCAGCGTAGCTCCGGCCATTGCAGCTAGTTGGGGAATGAACCAGTGGATGGTGGACCTCTCTCTCTCTCTCTCTCTCTGCCTCTCATTTCTCGTCTCTCTGTATAACTCTGACTTTCAAATACATAAATAAATCTTAAAAAAATTACTTAGGGGCCAGTGTTGTGACACAACAGGTTATGCTGCCACCTGTGACACTGGCATCCGATATGAGTGACAGTTTGAGCCCTGGCTGCTCCACTTCCCATCCAGCTCCCTGCTAATGTACCTGGGAAGGCAGCAGAAGGTGGCAAAAGTTCTTGGTCCCCTGCCACCCACATGGAAGACTCAGATGGAGTTCCAGGCTCCTGGCCTCGGCCTGGCCCAATCCAGTCTATTGTGGCCACAGGCAGAGTGAATCAGCAGACAGATCTCTCTCTCTCTCTCCCTGCCTCTCTGTCTCTCTGCTTTTCAAATAAACAAATCTTCTTTAAAAATAAAAATAAACATCATTTCTACATATATTTTAAATGTTTTACCTTTATGAATCATGATATGGCAGCATCAAAATAGCATTCTAATATCTAAATCTCTTGGGTACTGTTGGCCTTGCAAGAGGAATGATTTTCAGAATTACTCACAGTGGTACAATTTAACCTAATTATGTTCTTCTCTGATATACATCCATTTAGTCTTGAAGATTTCTGTTTACCCTAGAATCAATCTGCAATAAAATGGGCTGTTATAATGGGTGAGCAAGTCCTGATAGCTTCCAAACATCCAGTGTTCCCAGTGTTTGAGAGAAGACAGGAACAAAAAAAAATTATTAATTGCTACTAAAGATCCAAAATCAAAAATAATATAGAACAATATAAAATAAAGCCATTTGTAATATTAACTGAAGTAAAATATTTTTCCAACTGAAAATCTGACACAGACTTACAAAATCCTGTTTACTAGAAAGTTTGTTAGTGACAAAGTTAAACAATGGTCCTTAATCATTATGTATCAGACTTGCTTGAAGAGACATGGTTATACAGGCATCTTCTGTTGTGTTTGTTCATTGAAAAACATTTTCTAGCCCAGTATTCCTAATTTAAAAAGTTAAATCTTCCTGCCAGAAGATTCTAGGCTTAGGAGTAGCTTCAATCACCTGTTACTTAACTTCACTTAAAACTTTGGATTTTTAATGGGAGAGGAACCCAAAAGCCCCATTACAAGCAGTAACAGCAAATGTTTCTGGGCCTTAGCCCTCATCATCAGCCCTTAAAATAGGGGCTGGGACAGTTCCCAGTGTAGTGGAAAGAACTAAAAAATGGCTTCCAAGGAACATGCAGCTCTTGTGGCCACTAGCAACACACCAGAAAACCCGAGAAGGGCACGATTCTATCTGTTCATGCCAAACCAACAGCTGTAGGAACACACACTTCAACAACAAGAACAGCTACAGCAACAGCTAACACTGTCTCATTGCTATGTGCCAGGACCTCTTTTCTTTTTTTCTTTTTCTTTTTTCTTTTTTTTTTTTTTTTTTGACAGGCAGAGTTAGTGAGAGGGAGAGAGAGAAAGAGACAGAGAGAAAGGTCTTCCTTTTTCCGTTGGTTCACCCACCAAGTGGCCACTATGACCAGCCTCTTTTTACGCTCTTAATGTGTAAGAGCTCATTTGTCCTCACAGCTATCCTGTGTGGTGGATTTACTAATATTCCTCACAGCTGAGGAAGCTGAGGCACAGACAGGCAAAGGACCTGGGCCAAGATCATACAGTTCAGAAACTCTCCTCTCGCTCTCTTGAAATGTATTTATCTGTTTGAAGGGCAGAGTGACAGAGAGAGAGAGAGAGAGAGAGAGAGAGAGAGATCGTCCACAGACTGGTTCACTCCCCAGTTCACTGCAATGGCTGGGCCTGGGCCTGGGCCAGGCTGAAGCCAAGGGCCAGGATCTCCATCCAGGTTTCTGACGTGGGTGGCAGGGGCCCAAGTACTAGAGCTTCCTTCCACTGTTTTCCCAGGCGCATTCAAAGGGAGCTGGATCAGAAGCAAAGAAGCCGGGACTTGAAGTGGTGCTCCCATATGGGACGCCGATGCTGGCCTAAGACCTGTCTCTTTACCCATGGACTACAGTACAGCTACCTTTCGGGTTGGAACAACCAACAAAGATATAGTGGGTTGGGCATATGGTGTAACAGTTGAGATGCTACTTGGGAAGCCTACTTCCCATATGGAAGTGCCTGGGTTCAAGTCCTGGCTCTGCTCCAGATTCCAGCTTCCTGCCAATGCACGCCCTGGGAGGCAGCAGGTGATGGCTCAAACACTCAGATCCCTGCCACCCACACAGGACTTCCAAACTGAGTTCCCAACCCTTGGCTTTGGCCTGGCCCACCCTGGCTGTTGCAAGTATTTCAGAAGTGAACCAGCAGATGGAAGATATTCTCTCTCTCTCTCTCAACTTCTCACCCGCTATCATCTCTCTTTCAAATAAATAAATAATTTTGTTCTTCCAGATTTTATTCTCTTGCATTCACTTTATTGTTAAAGTATTTAAATGTAAATTGCATGCATGATGTTCTATCTCTAAATACTTTAGCATGCAACTAAAAAAATAAATCAGGACAGTCTCCATAAGGAAAATTAGTCCAGCCATGCCTAATAAACCATAATAACAGTCTTCATGAGTGTTAATATCACTTATGAGCCAATCCCATAGTCCAATTTCCATAATTCTTCCCCAAATGGTTTTTGCAGCTATCAAAACCCATACCAGGCCAGCGCTGCGGCTCACTAGGCTAATCCTCTGGCTGCGGCGCTGGTAACCTGGGTTTCTAGTCCCGGTCGGAGCGTCGGATTCTGTCCCAGTTGCCCCTCTTCCAGGCCAGCTCTCTGCTATGGCCCGGTAGTACAGTGGAGGATGGCCCAAGTCCTTGGGCCCTGCACCCACATGGGAGACCAGGATAAACACCTGGCTCCTGCCTTCGGATCAGCGCAGTGTGCCAGCCGCAGCGCGCTGGCCGCGGCGGCCATTGGAGGGTGAACCAATGGCAAAGGAAGACCTTTCTCTCTGTCTCTCTCTCTCACTGTCCACTCTGCCTGTCCAAAAAAAAAAAAAAAATGCAACCATGTGACATTCTGGAAAAGGCAAAAATGTGGCAACAGTAAAAACAGGAGTAGCAGCCAAGGTTAGGAAAGAGGGAAGGACAAACAGGCGGAACAGAGAGGATTTTAGGGAGGTGAAAACGCTCTGCCTGATGCTATCGTTGCTGGAGATCACAGAACGCACAAGAGCAAAGGTGAACCCCAACGTGAACTACGGACTTGGTGCTAACAGTGCCCCTACACAGGTTCCGCCATTGTAGCCCAGGCCAGGTACATGCCCTGATAAGGCAAGAGGCTGCGCAAGGCAGATACATGGGAACTTTGTACCTTCTGATCAGTTTCAGATACTCACACTTCTCTAAAAGATAATTAGAAGCAAAATAAAAAACAAAAGAGCATGGAGAGAAGTCAAGGATGAATTCTTGGGGGTCCTGGGAGGGGAAATAAATAAAATCTATAAGCTAAAAAGAAGCCTTTGAAGTGTGGGGAGGGAAACAGCAGAGACCAACAGCTAAAGGAACATTTCTCGATTATCTCTAGATTTAGTTCACCTGAATAATCCCTGTGTAAATAACCACAAGTAATTGAGACAGGGAAAAAAAATAACAGCCTAAATAACTTTCATTCTGAGCAAGGTCTAAAACTGTAGGCGCAGGGCAGCTTTGTGAAATGGACATCAACAGGCAAAGCAAGACTTTGGGGTTTTGTCTTTAACCTTTATCACACTAGGTGGGGCTTCGTGAGCCAGGTTCAGACTGGACACTCCCATCCAGCCATGGTAGAACAAAGCAAAATGCCTGGTTGCTCCAGCAACCAACAATGTGAGCCTAGTGAGTTATAAATTCAACTTGTTGCCAACCTGCAGTCACGAATCCCTTTTGAGTTTTTGTTCCAAGACAGCTCATTTGAATGTGTTTTAATTGCTCAGGAAACAGCCAGGACAGCCATTACTCAAGGTAGGTAAATCATGCCCGGATAAATGTCAAGGTCCTACCAGCATTTGCCTCCTCACCAAATATTCCATACTTAGCTCTGCCAATTCCATGGGCAGGGCACACAGGGAATTTCACTTCACTAGGGGTTAAGGCCATGCCGTTTTCTGTTTCTGAACTGTTACATTCATTCAGAGCCACTTCCAATCAGGAAATTCAATCCCAACACTGGTCGGAGTGCAGGGGAATGGTAACCTTCCCCCTAGGACCAGAGAGGTGATGTGGCCAGTCTAGAACATTCTAAAAGACCTTTTGATCCCTTCAGGTCACTGTTTAGATGTTCGGTGCCAAAAGCCACACAAGGGGCCATTGCTATGGTGTAGTGGATAAAGCCACTGCCTGCAGTGCCGGTATCCCATATGGGTGCTGGTTAGAGTTCCAGCTGCTCCACTTCTGATCCAGCTCTCTGGTGTGGCCTGGGAAAGCAGTGGAAGTTCTTGGGCCCCTGCACCTACATGGGAAGACCAGAGGAAGCTCTTGGCTCCTGGCTTCGGACTGGCACAGCTCCGGCCATTGTAGCCATCTGGGAAGTGAACCAGTGGATGGAAGACCTCTCTCTCTCTCTCTCTCTCTCTCATCTTTGTGTGTGTGTGTGTGCGTGTGTGTAACTCTGAAGTAAAATAAATAATTCTTAAAAAAAAAAAAAAGCCACACAAGTCCCTTGAAAGCAGTGGCTCAGCCCCATCCCCAGATCTTTCCAAGGCTAGCAGCAGGACCAGTGCTTAATGAACACCCTTCCTTAGGTACCACTTCTGCCATGAGGTCCATGCAGTGGGAAGGACTGGGGTCCTGGTCTCCACTATTCCAGGACCTGCACACCTGTGCCCTCTTCCCAGGCACTCAAACAGCTTTCAAAACCTTCCCTTCAGGGCTGGCGTTGCACAGTGAGGAAAATCACCACCTGCAACCCCTGGCATGCCATATGGGCACTGGTTCACGTCCCAGCTGCTCCAATTCCAATCCTGCTTCCTGCTAATGAGCCTGACAAGGCAGCGGAAGATGACCCAGGTACTTGAGTCCCTGCACCCATGTATAAAACCATGATTGAGTTCCTGGCTCCTGACTTCAGCCTGGCCCAGTCCTGGCCATTGCAGTCATCTGGGGGAGTGAACCAGCAGATGGAAGATCTCTCTGTCTCTGTCTCTCCCTCTCTCTCAGTAACTCTGACTTTCAAATAAATAAATAATTAATTAAAACAACAACAACAAAACCTCCTTCCCTTCATGGTCAGCCCAGTTCTCCCCCTCTCAGTTGGGACTTTTTGTCTGCGACATGATTCTGCATGGGGGAGATATTCCAAATGCCTGTGGGTGCCTTAGTTCTGGCCTCTCTGTTTACCCCCACAGTGCCAAAGTCGCCAAGGACACCCTTGGCAGCATTCTTGGAATGGGGAGGGGAGAATACCTACCATTCGTTCAGGCTGCTGAAAAGCCACAACACCGAAATGATTATCTCCAGCCACAGGCATGAAGGTGAGAAGCCTGGCCTTGGGATGGCCCAGATCCTAGAACACAGACAAACGATGTGGTCATTAAGACTGAGCAGAGAGGAGGGACCCTGTTAGGGAGGCCCTGGAGGGTGAACACTTCAACAGCACTGCCTACCTATGTGCCAGGCGCTCTCCCAAGCGATCATCTGGACAGAGAGGAAGAATGAGGCTAGAACAGGAGCCCAAGCAGTCTGGCTCCAGGGCACATGCCCCAAACTCCTAGACTCTAAGGATCTCTTCCGCCAGGGCTGCAGACTAAGTGTGAGTCCATCACGGCAGAATGTAGGCTAGGGACTAGGACAGGAAGATGACGGGGCACCCTGGGATGAGATGGGCCACAGCCTCTGCTTAGCCACATAGCCTGATATACCAGAGGCATTCTGACTTTTCTATTGCATTCAAAGGCTTTGTGCATCATAGCTGTAGAAGGTAGTTCTGGGATATGAAAACAGTAAATTTACTTTCAGGACATCTATTAGCACTTGTGAGTGAAATAAAGGACAGGCCTGTCTCAGAGGTTGAAGACACAAGCTAATCAGTACACACTCATCTTCATATTTTAGACTTTCCCCCTCTGAGCCAAAACTATGATCTCTCGGGCCCACTGTGCCTCTGGCTGAGTCTGCAGTCTGAACATCAAATCCAGATGAAAGTCAAGGAGCCAGAACTCTGGGTTGATGGCCCAAAAGCTCAAGCTGAGAGCTGGCAGCAAGCCTGGCCCGACAGCAGTGCCAGTTCAGCAGGGAACGCAGAGCCAGAGCTCAATCTTTGTGACTCCTCATTCAAACCTGATTGCCTGCTTCTGTGAAGCTTGGCATTATTGATTCCTCGGAGAGGAAATGAGTGACTCAGGCGATCCTGTGATTCACAGCGCCTGTCACAGAGCTAGGCAGATGGCAAGTGGACAGCTGGGACAAGAAAAAGGACGGCAGGAGGTTGCTGGCTGCTCTGCTGTTGCCTCTCGGTGAGCAACCAAAATGCATCCCCCCATGCCCCAAACACGTATCCCATGCAACCTTCCCTGACCACAAAATCAGCGAAGGCCCCTTTTACAGAGCAGGGAAGAGCTGCTTGCGAATGAGCTCCAAGCTTGAATGGTGCTATCCAGACCCCCATCTGCTTTTCAGTTTTCACCCCTCCCCATCCCTCCACTACTAGGACAGGCATCCATCCAGCCTTGCTGAGTAGCGCTGACTCCCACCTCTCCCAAGCTGCTGACTGGTTCCCCGTCCTCGCTAGCTGCTCAGGTGTTTGTACCTGCCTCTTGTTCTGTGTCTGCTCTGTCCAGTGAGGATGCTAAAGGGGAATCCATTGTAGAAATTAAGAGTATAGGCTTTGGAGCCAGGCCACTGGAGTCTGAACTCCTGCAAGTGCTTCCCAGCTGTGAACCTTGGCACATTACTTTTCTGCACCCCACTTTTCTTACCCATAAAGTTGGAATAATATAAGTATTTCTAGGGTTGTTTAGAAGCCCTGAACCCATTTTGTTAAGAAAGGGAAGACTGTGAGCCTCTTGAAAGAAAAGCCGTGAATGGGGGCCGGCACTGTGGTGCAGCGGGTTAAAGTGCCACCTGCAGTGCTGGCATCCCATATGGGTGCCAGTTCAAGTCCTGGCTGCTCCTCTTCTGATCTAGCTCTCTGCTATGGCCTAGGAAAGCAGTAGAAGATGGTCCAACTCCTTGGGCACCTGCACCCGTGTAGGAGCCCCAGAAGCGGCTCCTAGCTCCTGGCTTCAAATCAGCTCAGCTCTAGCCACTGTGGTCATTTGGGGAGTGAATCAGCAGAATGGAAGACCTCTCTCTCTCTCTCTCTGGCTATACCTGTCTCTCTAACTCTTTCAAATAAATAAAACTAATTCTTAAAAAAGAAAAAAGAAAAGCAATGAATTTTGTGTCTCACTGAATTTATCATCATCTTTGTCATTCATAGATTCACACAATGTGCCCCTGCACTCAAGGGGCCAAGAATCAAGAGAGGGTGACCAGGAATGACATCAGTGGTTGTAACACAGTGTGATGACAGCCAAGGGCCAGCAGGGTGGCATTGCTCTGGCACATGGCTCTGGGGCTTGAGCTCAAATTCTAGTTCTTGCCAGTTCCTGATGCTGTGACCAAGTTATTAGCATCACTCATGGACCAGCAGTGGAGATGGAATTCAAAGGTGACAAGAGAGCAGAAGAGTACCAGGCACATAGTATTTTAGGCATGCTCACTGTGAATATTACATATCTATACATACATGCATAGCAGACATGTACACAGGCACTTATATAAAGTGGTGGAAAATAAAATTTAAAATTAAGTTTCAGGGGCCAGCGCTGCAGCTCACTTGGCTAATCCTCTGCCTGCGGCGCTGGCACTCTGGGTTCTAGTCCTGGTTGGGGCACCGCATTCTGTTCCAGTTGCTCCTCTTCCAGTCCAGCTCTCCGCTGTGGCCCAGGAAGGCAGTGGAGGATGGCCTAAGTGCTTGGGCCCTGCACCTGCATGGGAGACCAGGAGGAAGCACCTGGCTCCTGGCTTCAGATAGGTGCAGCACGCTGGCTGTAGTGGCCATTGGAGGGTGAACCAATGGAAGGAAGACCTTTCTCTCTGTCTCTCTCTCTCTCTCTGTCTAACTCTGTCTGTTAAAAAAAAATTAAGTTTCAGGTAGGTGTTTGGCCTAGCAAATAAGATGCCCACATCCCATATCAGTGTCTGGATTCTACTCCCAACTCCAACTTCCTGCTAATGCACACCCTACAGGCAACAGGTGGTGATGGCTCAAGTGATTGGGTCCCTGCCACCCACATGAGAAACCTAAATTAGCTACTCAGTTCTCAGCTTCAGCCTGGCTTAGACTCAACCATTGCAGGCATTTGGGGAGTAAACCAGCAGATGAGAACTCTCTCTTTCTCTTTCTCTCTTTTGCTTCTCAAATTTTTTTTAAAAGTTTATTTTGCAAAAAATCTTAAATTTATGCACACTTTTTCATAATATACATTTTTCATGTACTTTTTGAAATACCCTCATATATGCACACAGAGGTAGACACAGCAGGTATTCATTACAGATAGGAGCACAACAGGTGGGAAACTGAACTTGTGTCTGGCAGGGTTTCCAGGGAGGTTACCCAGAGCTCTGTCTTTAAGCATGAGTGACAGAGCAGTGCAGAAGTCCAGGAAGGCTGATTCCGGCTGAAGCAACAGCACATGCAAAAGTATCAGTCACAGGCAAGAGCTGAACTGTGCAGGACGCTGCTAAAGAACCTGTGCCTCGCCTAGGAAGATGCAGGGCCCTGGGAGGAGTCCGAGCTAGAGGCTGACATGAAGAGTGTGGTGCTTGCTACAGCGGAAACATTTTCCCCGGCATGGGCCAGTGATCATCAACTTCATACAGATCCCAAGGCTCTGCAGGAAGCTAAAGCCTAAGAAAGGAGCCACTCAGTGCAACACCCAGGGTTCCAGTGCCACATCTAGGCCCTAATTCTTTGGAAAGTGAGAGATCTTTCATGGGAAGAACCCATGTCCATTTCCTTTCATCTCTGAAAGTGCCCAGAACAATGTGTGGACACATCAGATTTGCCCAATAAATACCAACTTACGAACTCATGATGCTGCACACTACATATGGTAACTTCGGCTATTCAATGCAATTAACTGGAATGTTCTGGTGGAAAGTAGAGATGGGGGGACATGGGCTGTACTGCAGCAAGTTTTTTTTTTTTTTTTTTTAAGATTTGTTTATTTGAAAGGCATAATTACAGAGAGGAGAGGCAGAGAGAGAAAGAAGTCTTCCATCTGATGGTTCACTCCCCATTTGGCCGCAATGACCACAGCTGAGCCAATCCAAAGCCAGGAACCAGAAGCTTCTTCTGGATTTCCCACATGGGTGCAGGGGTCCAAGCATGTGGGCCATCTTCTACTGTTTTTCCAGGCCATAGCAGAGAGCTAGATTGGAAGAGGATCAGCCAGGACACAAACCGGCACCCATATGGGATGCCAGTGCTGCAGGCCTGGGCTTTAACCCACTGTGCTACAGGGCCGGCCCCCCATAAACTTTTAGGCTATCAAAAGCCTTTCTGATAAGGTAGGATATCCTAGCACGATGCCTGAAGGGCTGAATCCTGAAGAGTAGCAAAGGAACGTTACAACACAAACCCAGGGCAACATTGTAGCATAGCAGGTAAAGCAACCACCTGCAACATCAACATCCCATATGGGCACCTGTTTATGTCCCATCCCAGCTACTCCCCTTTCGATCCAGCTCCCTTCTAATGGCCTGGGAAAAGGCCACGCACCACTCAGCTGGCCAGCCCGGAAAGTGAGAGAGCAGCACTAACCCGCAGGGCTGTGGGAAGGGCTGCAGGTGAGTGGAGGCCAGCGCCTGGCTCAGGGTCGGAGTGCACCAGGAAGTTGTGGGAGCTGTTATCCTCGGGAGGAAGAATCGCGTGCAAGCGTGACAGACGGGTCAGGACAGGCCGAGGGGTCAAGGGGGAGGTTCTAGCACAGGGCGGCTTCCAGCCACCAATCAAGACCGGGCCTGCGGGGTGGGGGTGGGGATGCACTTGCGCAGTGACTTAAGCGGGGGAAGACAGAGCGCTGCCCAGGAGCTCCGCGGCGAGGAGAGGGCGCTCGGGAAGACAGGTGGGGGCCGGGGACTTGCAGACCCGGGTCCTGGGGCCCCGCGGGGCGGCGAGGGGCGGGCGCGGAGGACAGCGAGGAGGGTGCGGGCTGTGGCTGCGGCCGCAGAGCGGGCGCCGGGCACTCGGCCTGGGAGATGACAGGGAAGGGGGTAGGTGGGGGACCGAAGGCCTCCTCTGCTCGCTTGCTTTCTGGCGTCACTGGGGACGCTGGCAGGGGCAGGGCTAGGGCCTTGGCCGTGACCGCCTTCCTGGCTCGGGCTCCGGGCTCCCGCAGGTTGTGCGGAAGGACCGTGGGGGGGGGGGGGCGGGGGCGGAGTCTCACAGGCGAATTCCGGGCTGTCCTCGGTCCGAAGGCGCGGTATTCCCTCGCGTCCCTGGTCCTGCCTGCCCTCTCGCCCCCTTAGCACCTCTGCTGCCCTCCGGCACCGCGCAGAAAACGGACCAAACCTTCGTGTGGGTAGTGGGAGCTGCACCTGGCAGGCAAGCCCCTCAAAGGCTTCCTTCCGTAGGGTGACTGGGAATTCATGGGGTGCAAGGGGGCCTAAGCACCGAAGCTGAAGAGCTGGGGTGCCTTTGCTTTCTAATTTGAAGCAACAGCCTAATGCTTGACTAAGCAAAATTAATATATTTTGGCCTTGGACACCTGATTTCCTGAGGCCTCCCAGGAAGTCTTTTCTGACCCAAGGCCACTCAGACAGCTGCCCCTCACCACCTACACACTCCCTGTGAGCTGGGCGCTGAGCTGGAGTCTGGGCCTCCTTGCTCGTCCTCATCCGTCATCCTTGCAACAGCCCCTCAGGACTGCTGTGTGCATTGATTGCACCTGCTTAACAGGTGGGAAAGCTGAGGCACAGCCCGTTAGATCACCTGCCCCTAGGCACAGGGCTAGCAAGGAGTAGAATCAGGATTTGAACCTAAGTCTGACTCCAGGACTTAACTTTACAGAGCTCCATGCTGTCTCTACAACACGAGGCACCTAATGGTGAAATCTGGTGCAAGTATGGGCCCCCTTGGGGAGTAATTAATGAGGAAATAGGCTGTGTGTGAGAAGGTACTCCTTTTGCAGGGAGATCA
Source organism: Oryctolagus cuniculus (assembly GCF_051225735.1). Classification (NCBI taxonomy): domain Eukaryota; kingdom Metazoa; phylum Chordata; class Mammalia; order Lagomorpha; family Leporidae; genus Oryctolagus; species Oryctolagus cuniculus. Next base: position 42,218,428 of record NC_142868.1, on the reverse strand, counting down.
TTAGTCATGAAGCATGCAAGAATGCAGCGGCCATTGGAGGGAAAGGGACAGGAAGTTCACTGTCCACTTGGAATCTGTCCATTGCCAATCCCGAGTCCACTCTTCAGAGACATGTGACGTTGTTAATGATTGACCTCCTCTTGCAGACTCCCTCACCTCTGCAGCTGCTCTGCCTCTCAGCTCTTCCCTGGCCCATTTCCCCCTTTTCTAGTTGATGGCTGCTTGGGCTCGGTGTTCCCATTCTCCAGATGGATTTATTCAGCTTCCTTGCCTTCGCTCTCGTCTCTGTGGTGGCAGCTCCCAGATTCATCTCTCCTGGAACGCTAGGCCCAGAACCTCAAATAGTCTAACCCCTATTGACTAATTCCACTGTCTGCTTCCGTAGATACCCAGATCCAACCTTTCCTACCGAAGTTTATCACCCCCATCCTTTCCTCCGGGGTCTTGGTTCGGATCTCCATAGCTCCTTGTCTCAACTGTTGTGCTACCTTCCTTATGGATCCTGTTGCTCCCCGTGTCCATCCATCCCCTGCACATCCCTCTGCAAGCTTAGGAGTCTTGGTCTCTTTGGTGTTCTTGGACTTGACCAGACAGAATAGACCTTTCCCGCCCTCCTTCCTCAGCACCTGGGCATACCTCTGGAAGCCTTCCCATGTTGGGTCACTGTTGACTTACCTGTCTTCCCCTTTAAACTCTTACCTTCTTCAGCAGGGATTTTTTTTTTTTTTTGTCTTACCTTTCTTTGTATCCCTGGGTCTGACACATAATAGACATTCAGCAATACAAGGAGTTTTCAAAGAGTTCAAGGCAGGGCAAGCATTTGGGCCAGTGAGTGATTAAAACACAGTTGTGATGTCCATGTCCCATATCAAAGAGCCTGGGTTCAGTACCCAGCTGACTCCAGCTGCCTGCTAATACAGATCCCGGGTGGCAGCAGTGGCAGCTCAAGTACTTGGTTTTCTGCAACCCACATGGGAAACCTTGAATTGGGTTCCCAACTCTTGGCTTCAGTCTAGGCCCAGCCCTGACTGTCCCAGGCATTTGGGGAGTAAATCAGCTGATGGGAGAGTATTTGCTATGTACCTCTCTCTCTCTGCCCCTCAAAAAAATTAACTTTTAAAAACTCATGTAAAAATGTATTCAACTGCATTGATTTTAAAATTTTTGCATAAAAGTAAACTTCTAATTCCATTTTCTGTGAATTTTTTGAAGTCACCTTGTATTTGTGTCACTGATGACCTTAACGTTTCTTAGGACATAATTTATAGGTAATAAAACATTTCAGGTGCACAGCATGATGTTTTGTCTACACTACCTCCAATCTGTCCCCATCAGTGAGTTAATGCGTGGGTGTCACCAGGGGAAGAGCTTTAGACATTGAATTTGTAGACAATTGCAGGTTAAGATTAATGAAAATAGGCCAGCACCACGGCTCAATAGGCTAATTCTCCGCCTACCGGCGCTGGCACACCGGGTTCTAGTCCCGGTTGGGGCGCCGGATTCTGTCCCGGTTGCCCCTCTTCCAGGCCAGCTCTCTGCTGTGGCCCGGGAAGGCAGTGGAGGATGGCCCAAGTGCTTGGGCCCTGCACCCCATGGGAGACCAGGATAAGCACCTGGCTCCTGCCATCGGATCAGCATGGTGCACCGGCCGCAGCGCGCCAGCCGCGGTGGCCATTGGAGGGTGAACCAACGGCAAAGGAAGACCTTTCTCTATGTCTCTCTCTCTCACTGTCCACTCTACCTGTCAAAAAAAGAAAGAAAAAAGATTAATGAAAATAAGTTTCCAAATGCAGCTGATGCTAAGGGTGATTTGAAACGTGATATAAACATTCAGTCATGGCACAGCAATTTCCTTATATTTTTCTTAGACATTGGGTAAAGGAGTAAGCAAGAGTACACCCAGCTGGAAGAGCAGCCAGGACCAATCACCATGGCATCCATGTCGACTCATGAAAGCCAGGAGAACGGTCCCCATTTGCCACCGCTAAACAAGAAGGTATATGTTTAATTTGGGGGCAGGGGGAGACCTATCTGAAAAACTGTTCAGGACTGTTGTTCAGCTGCATCTTTGACCAGTGCTCTGACTTAGCATTTTGTCCAGTGGGTTCAAGGAAAATGGAATGAGGAAGAAAAGTGGGTTTTTAGCTACCTTGGAAAGTAGCCTTTTAAAATTTTATTTTAAAGCCTTTTTGTACTCTTCCCTGTGTAGATCCCAGCTTAACTAACTCTTAGGCTGTTGGCGACTGAAGTCATTCCCTGTGGCAGACAGAAGCCTCAGCGAGCTCCAGCAAATGATGCATCTTGTTCATTTTTACAGCTTTGTTAGGAAGGGTGCGCATAACCAGCACTGCTGCTGACAGGTGCTCTTCTTAGGCTGTCAGAGTCCTTAATTACCAATGGCCATCAGGCTGAGAACCCAGGGGTTAGCACGGGCATCCTTGCTGCCTGTTAGGGATGAATACTGGCGTTTTGGGAACATGCAGCGAAGATGAGGAACTGTTTGGTGGGTAAATAAGTGGAGTTTATGTTCTGTGAGGTCAACTTTTCCAGCTAAACATTGTTTATCCTGGAGGAGATGCTTTTTAAGGAGCGGAGTTTAGAGAGGCAAACAGACACATGATAAGTCACAGGAGAAGAATGCGGACACCCGAGTGGCCTCGGTGAAACGGAGAACCATGCAACATTTATGGCTGCACAGAAGGCCAGGAGAGCTCCTTTCAGGAGAGCTGCAGGCTCACAGCAGCTGTGGTAGTTGGGTGTGTGCATACGTGTGGGTTTGGGGAGGTGCCCCCCTCTTTCTTCTGAAGCCACAGCCAGGAGCAAGAACAAACATATTCCTCAATTTACTAACAATGGAGTCATGTCCTGATGAACACAGGCGAAGTTGAACGTTTTGTTGAGTTGAAAATGCACTGAAAACGCCTCCCCTGCTCATCAGCACAGCTTAGCCACAAAGCACACTGCAAAGTAGCTGTGTTTCTTCTCCAAATCACACAGCAGGGGCGGGGGGCTACAGCTGCCCAGCACCACATCTCACATCTCTTCAAATTCAAGATTGGAAGAACAGTTTTTACTGCATGTGTATCAATTTTGCACAGTCGTGAAGTTGAATCATCGTAGGTTGAACAATTGCTGAGTGGGGACCATGTGTATTACACGGGGCACAAGGAGGGGTGCTTGCCCAGGAGTGACCCTGCTGAGGGACAGAGCAAGAACAGCTGCTTCCCCTGTTGTTGGATTCACCTGTCCACTCCTTCCTCGTCCTGGGCCGTGGGCAGCTGTAGACAAAGAGGGAGGTTGCTCGTGTTGCTCTGAATGCATCAGAGCCACAGGGACACTCCAGATATGACGTCACTTGGAATGGTGACCATCATGCACATTGATGTCTACTACAAATGAAGAGGCTAAGAAAGAACAGAGGTGGGGCCCGCGCTTTGGTGCACAGCGGGTTGAATCTCTGGCCTGAAGTGCTGACATCCCATATGGGCGCCGGTTCTAGTCCCAGCTGCTCTCTTCCGATCCAGCTCTCTGCTGTGGCCTGGGATAGCAGTAGAAGATGACCCAAGTCCTTGGGCCCCTGCACCCACGTGGGAGACCCAGAACAAACTCCTGGCTTCTGACTGGTACAGCTCTGGCCATTGCAGCCATCTGGGGTGTGAACCATCGGATGGAAGACCTCTCTCTGTTTCTGTACCTCTCTCTGTAACTCTTTCAAAAAAAATAAAATAAACATTAAAAAAAAAAAGAGGCAAGGTGCACTTCAAAAGGCCAAGAGCTGTACCTCAGCAAGAAAAACCCCAGAACCCCAAGAAATACTAAAATACTAAGCCAGAGACCTATGTAATAATTCACAAACAGAGAAATACAAGTGAGGAACAAATTAAATTTTTCAAAAATTTTAGGGGCCAGCGTTGTGGCATAACGGGCCCCTGCACATGTAATGAAGTTCTATTTCTCTTTGACTTTGTTTCAACTATTTAAAAAATGTAAAAACAGGGGCTGGCATTGTAGTGTAACAGGATAAGCCTCCACCTGAGAAACTGGCATCCCATATAGATGCTGGTTCGTGTTCAAGCTGCTCCACTTCCAATACAGCTCCCTGCTAATGGGTCTGGGAAAGCAGCAGAAGATGGCCCAAGTGCTTGGGCCCCTGCATCCATGTAGGAGACTAGAAGAAGCTCCTGGCTTTGGATCAGCCCACCTCCAGATATTGCAGCCATTTGGAGAAAATACCATTGGATGGAAGATCTCTCTCTCTCTCTTTCTCTCTCTCTCTCTCTCTGAAATTTTGCCTTTCAAATAAAATATTTAAGAAATTGTTTTAAACAAATGAACCATCAATAGAATTGGGTTTGATGTCATCTGTCCTTAGGGAAATGCAAATCAAACCCATACTGAGGCACCACTTCGCTCCCATTAGGAAGGCCATAAATAAAAACAAAAGCTGCAGCTGGTGCTGTGGCATAGCAAGTAAAACCACCACCCGCGGTACCAGAATTCTATATGGGTACCAGTTTGAGACCCGGCTGCTCCTCTTCCGATCCAGCTCTCTGCTATGGCCTGGGAAAGCAGTGGAAGATGGCCCAAGTCCTTGGGCCCCTGCGCCCACATAGGAGACCTGGAAGAAGCTCCTGGCTCCTGGCTTCAGATTGGCCCAGCTCCAGCCATTGTGGCCTTTTAGGGAGTGAACCAACAGATGGAAGACCTCTCTTGCTCTTTCTGTAACTCTGCCTTTCAAATAAATAAAACTTTAAACAACAAAAGCCAAGGGGCTGGCTCATAGCACAGAGAGTTAAACCATAGACTACAGTGTCAGCACCGCATATGGATGCCAGTTGGAGTCCTGGCTGTGCCACTTCCTGTCCTCCTCTCTGCTAATGTGCCAGGGAAAGCAGCGGAAGATGGCTCAAGTGCCTGGGCCCCTGCACTCACATAAAACCTGGAGGAAGCTTCTGGCCTCGGCCTGGCCCTGCCCCAGTCATTGCAGCCATTGGGGAGTGAACCAGCAGATGGAAGATCTCTCTGTGTCTCTCCTCTTGCTCTGTAAATCTGCCTTGAAATAAATAATTTTTTTTAAAAAGCCAAATAAAAAATTAAAGTGATAGTGAGGATGTGGAGAAATGGGAACTCACATAGTGTACTGGTGAGATAGTAAAATGGTACAGCTGCTTAGAAAACAGTTTGGCAGTTTCTCAATAAGTTAGAATGACCATGTGGCCCAACAGAATTGAAACAGGGGTCCAAACAAAAACTTGTGAAGGAGCATCCTTGGCAGTTCTGTTCACAGTTGCTGGAAGGTGGAAACAACTCAAGTGCCCACCGATGGATGGTATATATAACAATAATACAGTATATCCCTGTGATGGAATACTCTTGAGCCACAAAAAGGAATGAAAATGCTAATGCTTGCCACAGTGCAGACAGACATTGAAAACATTGTGCAAAGGAAAGGAAGCCAGCCATTGAATGCCACACATGCTGCGATTCCGTTTTTATAAAACATCCAGAAGTGCCAAGTCCACGGAGGCAAAAGGCAGAGTAGCAGTGGCCAGGGGTGGGAGGACAGAGGAAATGAGAATTAATGGGTGTGGAGTTTCCTTTTGGGATGATGAAAAAGTAATGGAACTAGTAATGGTGATGGTTACACAACATTTTGGATGTACTTCATGCCACTAATTACAAACATTGAAAGGATCAAAATGGTAAATGTTGTGTATTTTACCATGATAAAATTAAGGTAATAAAAGGGGCAGAGGTATAGCATATGGCATAGAGGTAAAACACTGCTTGGGATGCCTGTGTCCCGATATCAGTGTGGCTGGGTTTGAGTCCTGGCTCCATTTCCAATTTCAGATTCTTGCTAATGCACACCCTGGGAGGCAGCAATGATGGCTCAAATACTTGGACTCCTGCCACCCATGTGGAAGACTTGGATTAAGTTCCTGGCTCTTGGCCTTGTCCTGGCCCAGCCCTAGCTGTTGAGGCATTTGGACAGTGAACCAACACATAGAAGATCTCTCTGTGTCTGTCTCTATATGTCTCTTACTCTCTCTGCCTTTCAAATAAAATGAAAATTAACTGATTAATATTAATATCTAGACAATGAGAGATTACTGCCCACTCCAACAACTTGTAGTGGTTGCCTCCACACTAGAGAAGGATGATCTGGCTCAATGATGTGTGGAGATGCCCAGACACATTGGTATCACAGAAATGCAAATAAGACATTACTTCAGACCTGCAGCCTAGAAAACTGGATAATGTCAGACATTAGAAAACCTAGTCGGGGCCGGTGCTGTGACGCAGCGGGTTAACACCCTGGCCTAAAGGGCCCGCATCCCATATGGGTGCCAGTTCGAGACCTGGGTGCTCCACTTCCCATCCAGCTCTCTGCTATGGCCTGGGAAATCAGTAGAAGATGGCCCAAGTCCTTGGGCCCCTGTACTTGAGTGGGAAACCAGGAGGAAGCTCCTGGCTCCTGGCTTCAGACCAGTGCAGCTCCAGCCGTTGCAGCCAGTTAGGGAGTGAACCAGTGGATGGAAGGCCTTTCTCTCTCTCTCTCTCTCTCTCTCTCTCGGCCTGTCCTCTCTCTGTGTAACTCTGACTTTCAAATAAATAAATAAATCTTAAAAAAAAGAGAATAGAATGTCATATAGGAGAGGTCCTCAAAAAGTTCATGGCAAATACATATTATAAAAAACTATGCATGGATTTCACATTTTTTTAACAAAAACATTTTTTATAAGAAGTATGTTAAATAATCAACACAGATGGGTCTTAAAAGAATAAGGCTGAGTTTAAAAATATTTTTAAGATTATTTACTTGGGCCGGCGCCGCGGCTCACTAGGCTAATCCTCCACCTAGCGGCGCTGGCACACTGGGTTCTAGTCCCGGTCGGGGCGCCGGATTCTGTCCCGGTTGACCCACTTCCAGGCCAGCTCTTTGCTGTGGCCAGGGAGTGCAGTGGAGGATGGCCCAAGTGCTTGGGCCCTGCACCCGCATGGGAGACCAGGAAAAGCACCTGGCTCCTGCCTTCGGATCAGCGCAATGCGCCAGCCGCAGCGCGCCGGCCGTGGCGGCCATTGGAGGGTGAACCAACGGCAAAGGAAGACCTTTCTCTCTGTCTCTCTCTCTCACTGTCCACTCTGCCTGTCAAAAAAAAAAAAAAAAGGATTAATTACTTGAAAGGCAGAGTTACAGAGAGGCAGAGGCAGAGAGAGGTCTTATCCGCTGGTTCTCTCTCCAGATGGCCACAACAGCCGGAGCTGCACCAATCCGAAGCCAGGAGCCAGGAGCTTCTTCTGGGTCTCCCACACAGATGCAGGGGCCTTAGGACTGGGGCCATCTTCTGCTGCTTTCCTAGGCCATAGCAAAGAGCTGGATCAGAAGTGGAGCAGCCGGGAATGGAACCAGCACCACATGGGATACCAGCACTGCAGATAGCAGCTTTACCTGCTACGCCGCAGCACCTGCCCCTGAGTTGAAAATATTTTAAAGAGTAAATAAAATACATAAAACAATGCCATTTGAGGATTCTGCATTGTGGCACAGTGGGCTAAACTGCCACCTGTGATGCCAAAATCCCATATGAGCACCAGTCCCAGCTGCTGTAGTTCTGATCCAGTTGCCTGCTAATATGGCTGCAAAAGCAATGGAAGATGGCCCAGGTGTTTGGGCCCCTGCCACACATGTAGGAGACCAGAATGGAGTTCTTGGATCCTGATTTTGAACTGGCCCAGTCCTGGCTGTTGTGGCCATGTAGGGAGTAAACCAGCAGATGGAAGATCTCTTTTTCTTTGTCTCTCCCTCTGTCTCTCCATAACTCTGCCTTTCACATAAATAAAAGCATTTATAAAACTGCTATTTTTATTACAAAAATGCGTGTACCCAAAGCAATGAACATCTTGCAAGAATGTGTACTGGCTGGCGTTGTGGTATAATGGATTAAGTAGCCCCCTGCAATGCTGGCATCCCATATGGCTGCTGGTTTGAGTCCCAGTTGCTCCACTTCTGATCCAGCTCCCTGCTAATGTGCCTGGGAAAGCAGCAGCACATGACCCAAATATTTGGGCCCCTGCACCCAAGCAGAAGACCGGAATGAAGCTCCTGGCTTCAGTCTGGCCATTGTGGCCATCTAGGGGAGTGAACCAGCAGATGGAATCTCTCTCTCTCTCTCTCTCTCTCCACCCCCCAACTGTTTCAAATAAATAAAATATTTTTAAGCAAAAAGAATATGTACTAATAAAAGGTGTACATTAAACACCCAGAATAGTTGTGGGCAGAACAGAATGAGAGAGGAGAGTGAATGAATAATATATACTAGTGGACTTCAAATCATTTGTGGAAACTGCATATTATGAAAAAACTGCATGGATTTCTAAAAGTTTTTTTGCAACAACAAAAATTTATCATTTAATGCCATTTAATGAACAATTTGAAATATCATTGTACCCACAAAGGGGGAGGGATCATAAAAGATGGGAATTATTCTAGATGACAACATTTCAGCATGATACAAAATAATAGGAAAGTCATTAGGTCAGCAGTGTGCCAGAAATTAGACCGCTTACAAATCTGTAAAGAAAACTGTTAAAATTGAAATTAAACAATAGAGAATAATGGAAAGCAGTCTGTTCATGAGTCCACTGTCTAAAAATTCATGTAGAGTATAAATGGGTAAATTGGAAATCAGATGTGTTAAGTGGATAACTTAGAGTGCTCTGAGTAGTGTCTCAGATGTCTACATATTGTGCTGAAGGGGAAATTGCTCTTCTCACCCAAAAGCAACACTGAGCTAGGGGGCTGGCTCACTCGCTCTCTCAGATTTTTTTAAATTTTTATTTGAAAAAGTGACAGATCCTCGTACATTGGTCCACTCCTCAGAAATGCACACAACAGCCTGGGCTGGGCCAGGCTAGAGCCAGGAACTCCATCCAGGTCTCTCGTGTGTGTGCAGGGACCCAAATACTTGGGCCATCATCCACTCCTTTCCCAGGTGCATTAGCAGGAAGCTGGGTCAGAAGCAAGACAGCTGGGACTCCAGCTGGTACTTTGATATGGGATGCCACATTGCAAGCTACAGCTTAACCTCTTTTGTCACAGTGTTGGCCTTTGGGCTGGGTCCCAAGATTAGGTGGGCCAAGGGAATGAGTAGCACTCTAGGCAGGGCACATAGCAAGGACGGAACACGTGGTCTCAGATGTAACTCAGCCTGACCAGAGAGCTGCTCACCCAGCGTGCCCAGCTGGAAAACACTCATGGCAACAGATCCTTGCTCTGTGCTGGCAGCAGGCACAGAGTGTACACCCTTAACAAGTGAAGGGGCCTCCTTGTGCCCTCGCAGAGCAAACAGGGCAGGTGCTTCCTGATTAGCTCAGCATATTCACCCTACAACTTCCCTTACAGAGCCTGCTGTTTTGTCCGAAATCAAAACTGCACATCCATAAAGGAGAGATTGCAAAGATCATCCGAGAATGTCAAGAAGAAAGTTTCTGGAAGAGAGGTAATTGCAGCCCATCTTGATCTTGATACTTTATTTGCTACAACCAAATCCTGTTAGAATCAGGGTGATGCTTTGTTTCTGAGCAAGGACTTGCAGAAATCCCTGACATCCGAGATCCTTTTTAGTGCAGATGTTTGATCTGATTAAGGAGCACTTGATTCACCTCATTTAGCAAAAAGTGATGCACACATAACTTTCCTTCATGTGACCAAGAGCGTGGACCAAGACCATAGTTTAGAATTTCCTGTCTACGAGAGAGCAGAGCTTCTGACATTCCACTAGACTCTAAACCTTACAGAGCTCAGTAACAATGTCAGGTTTATCTGAAACTTCATCCCGGTGTCTCCTATACAATGTCTTTTTTTTTTAATTTATTTATTTATTTTTTATTTTTTGACAGGCAGAGTGGACAGTGAGAGAGAGAGAGACAGAGAGAAAGGTCTTCCTTTGCCGTTGGTTCACCCTCCAATGGCCGCCGCGACGCGCCGGCCTGATCCAATGGCAGGAGCCAGATGCTTCTCCTGGTCTCCCATGGGGTGCAGGGCCCAAGGACCTGGGCCATCCTCCACTGCCTTCCCGGGCCACAGCAGAGAGCTGGCCTGGAAGAGGGGCAACTGGGACAGAATCCGGCGCCCCGACCGGGACTAGAACCCAGTGTGCCGGCGCCGCAAGGTGGAGGATTAGCCTAGTGAGCCCCGGCGCCGGCCTACAATGTCTTAATCATAAAAAATACCTCATAAATATTTGCTGAGTGTAACGGGGCAGCGTCCCGTTCATTCTTCTCTTGCCCTGTCTCTTACATCACCCTTTCTGCTGAGTTGCTTCCTCTCTCTGGCCCTGCCTTACGAAGGACCAGAGTGTGCATTCAGTCTGTGCATTAAGGCCCCTTCCGGTGTGAAGAATTCATGATTCATCACTTGAAAATAGTTTTTAGATATAGACCCAATGTTTTGCGACACCACTGATAGATAATTTATAATTTGAAATACTCATTTTGATTTCATAAATCATTCAAATTCAGAATCATCTGTTTTGGAAGTAGCACTTTTTAGAAGTTGATATTTGCAATGCATTACTGTGATTACTGGTTGTGCTCCTAGACAACCTATGAGTAAATATTTAATTGGGCCCTACTAGATGAACATTTATTAGGTAGGTGCCTGTGAATGGGACAATTAGTTGCTATTTGATTTGTGTTGGTTGCTAGGAAGAGTTAGGTGTTTATCAATGTTCTCAGTCATCCAATGTTTTAGAAACGTCATTTTGACAAAACTAGAAACTATCTTTGCCATTCTAAATGGCTTCTTTCAAAAATCATAATTAAACTTTGCACATGTTTAACATGAGTGTAATCATCTTGTAATCTTTATTTGGATCGTGAGACAAATATTCAAATTGTGAGACAAAATATCATGAAAGATTCAAAAGAGAGGCAGAGAACTGTCCAAGATAAAACAGATTAAAGAATAAAATTAAGACATAATCCTTTATTTTTCTGGATTGGAAAAAACAGCTATGAAGATCATTATTGAGGAGGTTTGAATTTGAGTGTATTTTACTGTGTTTTAATGCTATGTAGAAGTGGCAAAATACATAGCCAAAGACAGCTCCCCAACCCAACAGTTAAGTTCACACACACTATGATGCCTGTGTTGTCTGTGCTGATTGACTAGTGCCTGGTGCGTGCTGGGCGTGGAGGACATGAGGATGCCAGAGATGGCGCAGCATGGGGTTTAGGTTTGGTCTAATTAATGCTGTGCACCTGGGTGAGTGACTGAAGCAGATGCCAGGAAAACTCTCCATGTAGCATTTAATAAATACTTGTAGAATAAGTAAAATTTAAAAAACAACAACAATATAAACTCACTGCCAAAGAAATAAGTCAAAAAGCTCAGAGTAATTCTCCTTGAAGTCTAGGTAACTGCTAAGTTTTAAGATACGAACATTGAAGGGCATTTTTGTTTTACAGCTCTGCCTTTTTCTCTGGTAAGCATGCTTGTCACCCAGGGACTAGTCCACCAAGGTAAGATTTGATTTTGTGAAATAATTTCACTTCAGAGAGCCTTGTAGTCTGTGACCCTCTGGCAGCGTTTTGGCACTTCGCATTTATTTTTTTGGTGAAGGATTTATTTATGCAAGCTCTTGCTTATTTTCGGCCTGTGTCTTCACCTCCCCAGGAGAGCTTCTAATCCCTGGAATGAGTGAATATATTAGGTTACCTGGCAAAAGGAACTTCAAGTTGCAGGTGCAATAAGCTTGTTAATGAGCTGACCTTAAAATAAGGAGAATATTCTGGGTGATCCAAGTGGGCCCATTGTAATCAAAGGGGCCTTCAAAAGTGAAAGAGAGTATCAGAAGATGGCCCCACAGAGATGGCAGTGCTCCTGACCTTGATGATCCAGGAAGGGGCCATGAGCTAAGAAACGTGGGTGGCTTTGGAGTCTGGAGAGGCAGTCGTTCCCAGATTTCTGTCACCGTAACGAAAGCCGAGAGAAGCCCACTGCAAACAAGAGTTTTATTTTGGCTGTGGTTTTGGAGGTTCTCAGTCCCAGATCAGGCAGGCCCTGCTGGTCTAGCTGCTGGCAGTGGCGGAGCGATATGCAAGGGAAGGATCCTTAAGCAGCCCTCTCATGAGAGCGACCTAATGAGCTTCCTCTAGTCCCCACCTCCCAAACTCGTGACTGGATGGAGCCTGTACCCTCGTTAGTGCCATTGACTCATGAGTTCAGACCATGGCATGAATAAACCTTGCAGCCTCCAGAGAGGAAACCAGCCTTAAAAGGAATGCAGTTAAAACCTTGATTTTCACCCATGGAGACCTGTTTTGGACTTCTGGCCTCAAGAACTTTAAGACAATAAATTTGTGTAGCTTTAAGCCACTGCGTTTGTGATAATTTATTAGAACAATGATAGGCAGCCAACACAGAGTGCCCATGTCTCCCAGGTCAGACCGATCACCCAGGGGTGGACAGTGTGTCCCCTGTACGAGGGAGCGCCAAGGAGGAGGTGAGTGGCTCTGAAAGTCACCTCAGCCTCTCTCCATCGAGCGTTTCTCCTGGTCAGAGACTGCAGCTGCCTGAGGGACGCCCGGGCCGCTTCATGCAGGAGACCACAAGGATGAGCAGACGCCCTGCATCTCCCCACACAGGCCCTCCTGCCCCTGAGTTTGCCTCTCTGTGCTTTTTCCTCATTCTCTTCTGTCTGTCTCCACCTGACCAGGGAACCCCCAGGTAAGAAGGCAGCTGGCCCTGTTTCAGCCCATTTTATTGAGCACTGCTTGATGACCAGGAGTTTAGGAGGGGTGCTCGTACCCAGGAACATGAGAGAAGATGGATCCCATTTACCTAGGGGAACCCCATCTCCATCAACATTAGTAGTTTTTAAAGGCCGTGCATTTACTGTGAATTAATTCTATAACTGGAAGGCAGTTTCTTTGTAGAAATAGATGTATCAATCAGTAACAAGCCTTTGTCAGGCATTTCTGACACAGAAAAAATCTATCACTGGGACATCTATAGGGTTCATTAAGCTGCTCAGCCTACCATCTCTTGCGTCTGGGCATATTTCTTCAGGATTGTGTAAGCTGGATCTCTATGTCTGATGTAACAAATTAGCACAAGCGTGGTGGCTTTAAACAGCACAAATGTATTAGCTTACAGCTCTGGAGCCTGGAGGTCTGAAATGGATCTCACTGGGCTAAAAGCCAGGTGTCAGCCCCACGGTGTGCTTCTGGGGGCTCTCAGGCTCCTTTGCCTTTCTAGCTTCCAGAGGCCACGCACATACCGTGGCTGGCGGCCCTTTCCCACGTATTCACAGTTAGTAACGTTGGGCCAGCTTTTCCCCATCTCTCTCGGTCTGTTTCCTCTCTTCCACACTCAAGGACCCACAGGGATTGTCCAGGACCATCTCCTTATTTCAATTACCTGACCAGCAATCTTAATTCCATTTTCTTTCATTTTTATTATTTTCATTTTATTTAAAAGGCAGAGAGAAAGAGATATCTTCCATTCACTGGTTCACTCTCCAAATGCTACAGCAGCCAAGGCTGGCCCAGGCCAAAGAGGAGCCTGTCTGGGTCTTTCATGTGGTTGGCAGGGGCCCAAGTACTTAGGCCATCACCTACTGGCTCCCAGGTGCACATCAGCAGGGAGCTAGATTAGAACAGGAGGAACCAGGACTTGAACCAGACACTCCAATATGGCACATGGACATCCCAAGGGTGCAACTTAACCACTGCACCCTTATTTTTTAATCTTAAATCCCCTTTATGTAATGTAACCTATTTATAGTTTCCAAAAATTAGGCTATGGACATCTTTAGGAGACTATTATTGTGGCTGCCACAATTGTAATGTGTTTATTTTTAAATCATAATGTATATACTCTGAATCTCTAAGTTGAAACTTTCAGTATTGAGCTACTTAAGAAGAGGAGAGGGTAGATGATAACTTAATTTCTTTGAATTCAGTTGTTAGGTGCACCTTTTGCTTGATGAATATCTTTAAATCAGTCTGAAATTGTCTGTTTTCAGATTTCTTTTCTATAGTTTAAAGCTAATATTTGCAATTTGCCAGAATAGATATTTGGGAGTTAAATTCAACTAAGAATTTTTTAAAAAGATTTATTTATTTGCTAGAAAGGCAGAGTTCCAGAGGCAGAGAGAGAGCATGCGTACTTCCATCCACTGGTTTACCCTCCCCCCTCCCACCCCAAAATAGCCATAATGGCCAGAGCTGAGCCAATCTGAAGCCAGGAGCTTCTTCCAAGTCTCCTACATGGGTGCAGGGGTCCAAGTATTTGGACCATCCTCCACTGCTCCCTGCTAATGGCTGGTATCAGAAGTGGAGCAGCTGGGACTCCAACCTGCACCCATATGGGATGCTGGCACTGCAAGCAGCTGCTTTTCCCCACTAGCCACGGCACCAGCCCCTCAACTAAAAATTGAATCAGTGGTTATAAGGCCATTCATTCAGATTAAGAATATATACATTTAAGAGATTTTTTATGTTAAAATTTGAAGTTTTGTGCATAAAATTGAGTTTTATTGTAGAATGAAATAACAATGTATTTATCTCTTACTCCTTAGGCTATTTAGCAGCTAATCCAAGATTTGGATCATTGCCTAAAGTTGCACGTAAGTTATCAAAGTAAGAAAAAGCAGATTCATTTTTAAAAAAGATGATGTTTATAGCAACTGAGAACATGAACATCCAGCTTAACCACTTTGCTTGTGTTGTTTTTGCCACTTTGCATTTCTCGGTTCATTCAACACTTTCTGATGTACAGCTTAGCAGGAGGGACTGGCACGACAGAGCCAGTCGTCCGTTAGTATCTTCAGGGCATGGTGAGGAACCCCTTGAGAACACCAAAACCTGCAGGTGCTCAGCTCCCTTGAGTGAAATGGTGCAGGTTGTGTATATAACCTGCGCACATTCTCCCCTATACTTTAGGTCATCTCTGTCTTACCCACCTTACCTACTACAATGTAAATGCTATGCAAATAGATGGGATGCAGTATTGTTTAGGGGATAATGCAAGAAAAACGTCTGTACATGTTCACTACTGATGCAAAACTTTGGAAAATTCTGGGTCTGCAGTTGGTTGAATCCATGCATATGAAGCCCATGGCTACAGAGGACCCACTGTAATGGAATCGCCGGCAGACGGGCCTCCGGCTAATAAATCCTTTATGGATTTTTATTTCCTTCTTTACCCTAGGCAATCTTTTCAAAGTGTTTTCTACGACAGACACACAAAATGTGTGATTTTTAGGAATCAGGGACTTTTCCTCTTTTACATGAAAATATGCATAAACCATGAGTTTCTGTGCAGAGAGGGCTGGGTCCAGCATACATTCTTCATTCCCAGCAGGAGGAACACGGCTCAAGATTTCTTCAGTCCCTGCTGAGTTCTCGCCTGTAGGCAAGGAGAGAGCTCCCTTCTGCTCCAAGTCCGGAAAGCAAGCGGAGTGGCCTTCCTACCCAGGGGTTTGGAGGTTGCCCTTAGCGACAGCCCAGCCCCCACCTTTCCCTCCTCTGGTGGCCTCCACCATTTGGTTGACAGCTGGGCCATTGTCTGGCTGTCTGCCCCTGGGACCGCACTTTGCTTGCACTGTCATTGCTGTCTCCCATCAGTTCACAGCTGAGGAGAACAGAAAGTCTCCTGTGCCCAATCCTGCTTGTTCTCAGAGTTTATCATGGTACTTTTAATACAAACATTACTAGGGTTAATAAAGTTCTAGAAGATAATTAGTGGAGAAGGTTCTGAACCTTTGAATTATCTGTCTTTCTTAACTTGCTTTCACAGTTGCTGGTATCTTGGGATTTGGCCTGGGAAAGGCATCCTACATTGGAGTGTGCCAGAGTAAATTCCATTCCTTTGAAAATCAGCTTCGTGGGGCTGGATTTGGTCCACACCACAACAGGTTTGTCATCTGTTTGATTGAGGGTTTACGATGAAGATAATTACAGAGTGAGAGTGCACTTACTATTTGCAATACCGAGCAGCGGTTAGCAGAGCAGTGAAGCCACCACTCGGTATGCCTGCGTCCACAGGTAGAGTGCCTGGGTTTGAGTTCCAGCTCCACTCTGCATTCCAGCTTTCTGCTAATGTGCACCCCGGAAGGCAGCAGGTGGTTGCTGAAGAAGTCAGTTCCTGCTACCCACATGGGAGACCTAGATTGAGTTCCCAGCTGCTGGTTTCAGCCTGGCCCTGCCCGATTGTTGCAGGCATTTGGGGAGTCAGCCAGAAGATGGAAGATCTCTCTCACTGTCTTTCAAATAAATAAATTGGTTTTTTAAAAAATATGCTAAAAAAAGAAACTTTTAACCCTCTAGTTCTAAGATGTTACTATCGAAAGTCAGTAATTTGTTTAATATTTAGTTACCTGTTTCATTAGCAAATTGTTTTTATTTTAATTAATTTTTATTTTATTGTTTGAAAGGCAGAAAAACAGAGATTCCCCTACCTGCTGCTTCACTCCCCAAGTGCCCACAGTAGCCAGGGGCTGAAACAGGCCTCCCAGGTGAAAAGCAAAGACCCAACTTCTTGGGCCGTTACCTCTTGCTTCTTAGGGCATTAGGAGGAAGCTGGTATCAGAAGTAGGGAACAGGGCAGGTCGGGGTGGGGAGGGCCCAGCACTGTGGGGCAGTAGGTTAATCCTCCACCTGTAGCACTGGCATCCCATATGGGTGGGTTCGAGTCCTAGCTGCTCCTCTTCCCTCCCAGCTCCCTGCTATGGCCTGGGAAAGCAGTAGAAGATGGCCCAAGTGCTTGGGGCCCTGCACCCACGTGGGAGACCCAAGAGAAGCTCCTGGCTCCTGGCTTCACTTTGGCCCACCTCAGGCCATTGCAGCCATCTGGGGAATGAATCAGCAGATTGAAGATCTCTCTCTCTGTCTCTCCCTCTCTCTGACTATAACTCTGCTTCTCAAATAAATAAATAAATGCATCTTAAAAAAAAAAAAAAAGTAGGCACCACAAACTCAAACTGAGGTACTCCTGAGATGCTAGTGTCCCGAGTGGTGTCTTAGCCTCTATGCCAAACACCCCCGTCTCCTTACAAATACTTAATGAACACCTACTATTTTCAAAGTATTATCCAGGTCTCTAAATAGCTTAGTGAGTAGCTGTGGCTTCTGCCATCACAGGGTTACACAAAATATGATAGGGCTTCTCAGAGTCTTTAACGTATTCGTATGTGGAGATTCTCCATGGGAGAGATAAACTGCAGGATTTAGGAGCTAATAATATAACTTCTGCTGTTTGACTACTTGGATTAAAAAATTATTTCTACCACTTATTAACCTATGTGGCCTTGGACAAGTTTCTTTAACTTTCTAATCTCCATTTTTCTCCTGTATGGAAAATGATGATCAGAATCATTTCCATGGGATGTTGGCAGGAACAGAAATGGCTCTTCGTAGCACTCGGTAATTGTTAGCTATTCTGCAGTATGATAGGATGACGATTCTGGACACATTTCTCTAAAAACCCCTCACTTGTTATAGTGGATTCTGTTTTAGAGGTAGCATGATACAGTGAAAACAACATTGGACTAGAAGTTAGGGCACCCAAATTCTTTCTTTATTTGAGAACAGAGAGAGAGAGGGAAAGGGGGAAGAAATCCCACCTGCCAGTTCACTCCCCGAATACCGACAAGAGCCAGGACTGAGCCAGGCCAAAGCCAAGAATTCAACTCAACTCAGGTATCCCTCAGGGGCTGCAGGGATACAAGTACTTGAGCCCTTGCCGCTGATCCCAGGGTGCACAATAGCAGGAAGCTGAAATCAAGAGTGGAGCCAAGACTCAGTCCCTGGCATTTTCAAGCCAAACACCTCCCCTGTCCCCCCCAAGTTCTTTTTCTTTTCTTTTCTTTCTTTCTTTTTTTTTTTTTTTTAAGATTTGTTTGTTTATTTGAAATAGTTGCAAAGCAATAGGGAGAGACAGAAAGTAGGATCTTCCGTCCAGCCACTGGTTTACTTCTAGGCCGAAGCCAGGAGCTAGAACTCCTTCCAGGTCTCACATGTGGGTGCAGTGGCCCAGGCACTTGAGCCATCCTCTGCTGCTTTCTCAGGTGCATTAGCAGGGAGATGATGGGAAGTGGAGCAGCCGGGACTCAAACCCGCACCAATTTGGGATGCTGGTATCACAGGTAGCAGCTTGTGCATTACAGCACAACGCACACTCCCAAATTCTTTGTCTAATGGTGTGACTTTGGAAGACCACGTTCCCTGGCTCCGTAGAGGTGGGTAGCACCGCACAAGCTTTCTCTTCCTGATGATGAGGTTGGCTCAGTGGAAGGGGAACCTCACCCATTTGTTTCCCAGACCCTTCCCATCAGAGTCACCAACTCCACATTCATAGACAACAGCGGCTTTAGCCCATCCCTGCAAAGTTGTGTTTTAGGACCCTGCTTGCTAAGGACACTGGTCTATGGAAAAAGTTAAAAAAAAAAAAAAAAAAACACAGGTGAAGGAGATTTTGTGGATTGCTGCCTTGTCTTCTGCAGTTTCAGGAGTTTCATTTGCTATTAGTCAACTTTGGATTCCAGAATAATTATGAGCACAAGAGTGAAGTCTACATTTTTGGAGACTCTCCATTGCTTTGTACTTCACATGTAGTAGGTGTTTGAAGTGAACGGTCTCCAAGTTTCCTTTCAGCTCTGTGGTCCCACATGGCTTGGCCATCCCTGGCCACAGCAGTGCCACTCTGGACTTACATCAGTGGCTGAGAGCCAACTGCAAGTCCCCATGCGAAGGGCCGTTACCAGCACGTCAGGGAGTCAAGCTGTTCCGTTTTCTAGTTAAGGCAAACTAGAGCAGGGCACTTAAGTAAGGTGAGGTGGAGGAGAGGAACATGAGGAAAGGCTTTTTAGAAGAGGTGCTGTTGCTTGCTTTGAATCTTAAAAAACCAATGTGGGTGGGTTTTGGCCTGCCTGCATCCCCCATGGGAGCTTCAGGGTTCCAGGCTCCATTCCTAATTCCAGCTTCCTGCTAATGCACCCCGTGGGAGGCAGCAGGTGATGGCTGCTGCCACCCACAAGGGAGACCTGGATTGAGTTCCTGGCTCCTTGGCTTCAGGCTGACCCAGGCCCAGCTGTTACGGGCATTTGGGAGTGATCCAGCAGATGGCACTATCTGTCTCCGTCTCTCAAATAAATAAGTAAACAAATATATCAGTAGAAGTTATGGCAAAGTTGAACAAGAGGATTCTGGATCAGGAAAAGCATGTAGATGTGATTTATTAAAGGGAGACACAAATACATCTTATGGCTAAAGAGCTACTGGGAAATGGCAGAAGACAAGCTGGGAGGCTATGCAGGTGGAGGTCAGTTCTGGAGAAATTTATGCCATGTAAGGATTTTCACTTCATTCTCAAAGCAATGGAGTGAAATGAGTGATGAAGGAAGGAGCGAGGGGTCCCATCATCCAACTCTCCATGGATTTACAACAGCTTCTAGTCTTGATGTCTCCCGAGTAATCCTTCCCCCGTTGTACTAGGCTGCTTTCTGTTACTGTAACGAAATACCCAAAGCTGGCTACTTTATGAATTTCTTTAGCTCACAGTTCTGGAGGCTCAGGGGCATGGTGCCAACGCTAGCTTGGTTGTGGTGAGGACCTCATGGTGGATGAGGTCATGGCGGGAGCAAGGGTGAGAGGGAAATATCACTTGGTGAAACAGGAAGTCAAAAAGAGGTTGAGGGGTCAGGCTCCCATTTATAACAGACTCTCTCAGGAGCACTACCCAGAGTTCCACAAGGATTACAGCAATCCTCAGTGACCAGATTACTTCCTGCTAGGCCCCACCTCCCAACCCTGCTACCCTACGGACCAAGCTTCAACACATGAACCCTTATGCAAACTCAAGCTGTATCCACGCCATGGCACCACTCAGGGCAGATTGTTCTCATCTCATGTTCTTAAATAAAATTCTGCCATTGCAAACTCCTCAGAGTAGCAGATGTTCAGTACTTGAATAGAATTTGTAAATCTCTAAAATTTAAGTGCTGAAAAGGGCACCGAACACCTTTCAGTAAGAATGGATGTTATTCGAGAACAAACCTGCATTTTCCTTTGTATTAGGTTGGATCAAAAGGAAACTGACAGAGTTAAGCAAACTATAAGCCAGGAATTATGGAAATGTCATTACAATTTTTTTCTTGTCATTTCTTTATTGTAGTAAGAACATGTAACATTAAATTTACCCCCTTAATATGGTTTAAGTGTTAAGAAATATCTTTTCAATTCTTTTGCTCATTCTAGTCTGGTCAATTTTTTTAAATTTTGAAAATTATGTGTATATATGTATGCATAAGTTAAGTCCTGTTTATGACTTTGTTATGCTGTTGATAGAAATGACTTATTTAAAATAGAGCGAAGGTGTTCAACCCCTGTCTATGTGACCCTCACCACAGATACAACTGTTTCTACTTCACTGTTGGCTGAAATGATTCCTGTTATCCATTAGGCTAGGGGCTGGTGTTGTGGTGCAGTCCACAAACTGCCCCTTGGGACACCATGATCCCATATCAGAGCACTGGTCTGAGTCCCTGCTGGTCAGTATCTGACCCAGCCCCCTACTGATGCACCTGGAAAAGCAGCAAAAGATGGCCCGAATGCTTGGACCCCTGCCATCGGTTTTGGAGACCCTGATAGAGTTCCAGGCTCCTGGTCCCAGCCTGGCCCGGCCCCAGCCCTTGTGGTCATTTGGAGAGTGAACTGGCAGATGGAAGCTCGCTCACTCTCATTCCACACTGCCCCCCACCACACACTCTCCTACCCTTGTCTGCCAGATAAATCTTTTTTAAAAGCCACTGCATCGTCGTCTTTTTTTTTTTTTATTAGGCTAGGGAATTTTATCATGAAAAATATCCTCTAAATAATGTGTTAAGACTGGAGCTCCCAGTGTCAAAGCACAAATCACCACTTATGTTTGCTTCTCTTCCAGGCACTGCCTGCTCACCTGTGAGGAATGCAAAACAAGACATGGATTAAACCAGAAGGGAGACTCACAGCCATCAGCCTCCTAAACTCGGTGTCTATGGCTTTTAAAGATTTTTAAATCTGAATTTGGATGCATTACAAATTTCAAGTACACTTTAAAATATACTTGTAGTGAAATAAAAGCATCATGATTCTGTCACTCTACTGAAATGCTTTCTGCAAAAGGCTGTCTGTAGAACTGCTCTGTTAAGAACGTGTTAGGAGCCCTCACACAGCAAAAAAACACTGATGTCGCACTTTTCCTTGCTTAAGCTAAGTAAAAGCATTTAGTCTTCTCTGACTTGTCTCCAATCCATTCTTTGATTCTGCTCCTGTAGAGGGCAGGGATGATCACTGAGACCGTTGGGAAGTCATGACCCAAAGAAAATTTGTGTTTATGGAGGCAGAAATATAGGACAGGAAAGGCGGTCTTCTAGGTATAAGGGCTTCCTAAAAAATATGGGCCAAGATTTCTAACTTAATGACAAGCCTTTGATTTGACAGGCTCAAATGAATCAGCTGATCGAGGTGACATTATGACCAATCAGTGTGGTGGGCTTTTGGAAGGACCGAGTGTCTTGTCACTTGCTTAGCTCATGGACACCTGCTCATGGTCCACGTTCAAGAATGGATTTCCTTTAAATTCTCTTAGCCTGAAAAAATAAATACGACTTCCTTACTTCTCCCAAGGAGCAGCCTATTTAGGGCAGGAATTGCTAGAAGAATGAACTCATAGAATGATGAACTCTGAGAACTTTAGGGAGCTCAGAATCAGCCAGTGCAACTCATATTCTCTTGACAGGTTTATTGCATGAAAAAGAATTTTTTTCCACTTTGGAACCTTTTGTTTTATGGCAGATTGGCTGAATTCTAAACTTCCCTTTGCATCACTGCATCTTCTCAAGAAAATGCTTCAAATGTGTGTCACCGTTTATACATAGAGGGTGTGTGCACATGTATACATTTGTATTTCAGTGAACTGATCTTGAAGCCTATATCATAGGTGTTAAAAGGAAAACCTCATCAAAAATTCATATTGGATGTGAAATATTTTATTTTACCCATTAAAAATATTTGGAGGGTTTTTTCAAGATTTACTTATTTATTTGAAAGGCAGAGTTGTAGAGAAGCAGAGAGAGAGGGAGAGAAAGTCTTCCATCCGCTGGTCACTCCCCAAATGGCCACAGTGGCTGGAGTTGGGCCAATCCAAAGCCAGGAGCCAGGAGCTTCTTCTGGGTTTTCCACATGGGTGCAGGGGCCCAAGCACTTGGGCCATCTTCTACTGCTTTCCCAGGTCATAGCAGAGAGCTGATCAGAAGTGGAACAGCCAGGTCTTGAACAGGTGCTCATATGGGATGCCAGCACTGCAGACAGTGGCTTTACCCACTATGCCACAGCACTGGCCTGTGGAGGTTTTTATTTTTACATGAACATTAAGTATAAAATGGAGTGATTCTAAGCCTCTTTTTATATTACATATTCTTTATTTCAGTCAATAAAATTCTATTTCTGTAAGTAAGAGTGCAGAGCCCATATCCTAGCTTCTTGAATGCAGTTTAACTCTTGGCTCTGACAACTAGCAATTGGTGACTGGTTGTTATCTCAGTTATGGGCAAAATTCAGAATTGGGCACATTTATTTCCTGTACACTTCCCAATTCCCAGAGCTCACAACAGCTTAGCACAGCAAGTCAATGTTAACATCAGTCTCAGGGTACTGGGAAAAATGCATTATTGTTGAAAAGGAATATTGTTCTTACTGATGACATCTTTCCAGTTTTTTTCAATCAAATTGGGTTTATTGCTTGGGCTCTCTGCTTTTCTGAAGTAGCTAAGTTACTCACTGAAGCACTTTATCAGGGCTATCTATCTTACTGTGAAAGGAAATCAATAAGAAACTGTAAGGTCATCCAAAACATCTTGGCTATTCCGTTGCATATACTGTGTATAAGGAAGCAAGTATGGGGGGTTTCTATTTCTTGGGTTAAAGGAACGGTATCTATCTTTTAGCACTTAATAATTACCCACGCTCATCCTCAAGCTGATCACCTTTATGATGGAAAAAAATTAAGAGCCTTGGCAAAAAATAACAGAATAAAATTGTAGATAAGCTTACATAAACAAAAAGAAACTGTAAGACTACCTGGTGGGGCCAGCACTGTGGTGCACCAGGTTAACGTCGTGGCCTGAAGCACCGGCATCCCATATGGGCACTGGTTCTAATCTTGGCTGCTCCTCTTCCTATCCAGCTCTCTGCTATGGCCTGGGCTAACAGTAGAAGAGGACCCAAGACCTTGAGCCCCTGCACCCACATGGGAGACCCAGAAGAAGCTCCTGGCTCCTGGTTTCAGATCAATGCAGCTCTGGCTGTTGTGGCCATCTGAGGAGTGAACCAGCAGATGGAAGACCTCTCTGTCTCTATTTCTCACTGTAACTCTGTCTTCCAAATAATAAAGCAAATCTTAAAAAAAAAAAAAAAAAAAGACTACCTGATAAAAATTGGTATCTAACCAATCTTAGTGACAGACATTCCCTGGGGTGTTATGAACTGATATTCCAGAGCCAAGAAAATGGAAAATAACCCATTACCGATCCTGTTCACTTACGACAGGGTTAATGTTTTCCATTAAGAAAATATTTAGAAGTTTTAAATGCAGTTAATACACCTATCAAACATCATAGCTTAGCCTCGCCTGACTTAAATGTATGCAGAAGACATATTTGCCTACAGCTGGGCAGAATCATCTACCACAAGGCCTATCTTATAATAAAGTTCTGTATATCTCATGTAGTTTATTGAATATTGAACTGAAAGTGATAAACAATGGCTGTTTGGGTATGTGTCTGCAACATCACAATTGAAAAATCTTAATTCAGCCTAAGGAACCATCTGTATTTTGAATTTAAAATGTAATACAGTCTGCTTTATCCATAGTGTACCTATGAAACAAACTTGATATCTACAAACAAACCTTGTCGAACACATTCAAATGTTTAATGGAGAATGACAGCCTATCCTACTTTAGAGAAAGAATCAAAATGATTTATTTTAATGTGATGCATCCTTGTGGTACTCCAAACATGCTTAGAAGTGCATTTCTTTGTAGGCTTACATATTAGAGGATGACTACAAAGGATCTTTTCAAGATATTTTTAAGGGGCAGGTGTTTGGCCCAGCAGTTAAGAAGCCACTTGAGATGCCCATTCCATCTTGGAGTGCCTGGGTTAGAGTCCTGGCTCTGCTTCTAATTCCAGCTTCCTGGCAATGAACACCCTTGGAGGTAGCAGGTGATGGCTTGCATCCCTGTCTTCCACGTGAGAGACTCAGATGCTAGGCTCCTGGCTTGTCCTGGCCCAGTACAGGCCTTTATGGGCATTTTCAGGGCAGGTGGGAGATGTCTTCTTTCTGCCTTTCAAATAAATGAAAATAAATTGTTTTGAAGAAAGCATTGATCAGACATCCCACTTAGTTAAGATGACTTCTTTCTAAATTTGCTTTAGCTCCTGGGGTTCAAAAGCTATTGCTGGAGTTCAACTGTATGTGGCATGTATGTTTCACAATTTTAAAAGTGGTAGAATAATCCTTTTGGGTCTGTTTCTCTTATCTAATTAGAACTTCCAGGAAGGTTGTATGTTGTTTGGGTATGTAAATATAGCATGTGATATACTGTATATCTGACATATGTTTAAAATATTTTTTAAAGATTTACTTATTTGAAAGAGAGAGAGAAATCTTCCATCCGCTGGTTCAATCCCCAGATGAATGCAACGCGAGAGCTGAGATGATCCAAAGCTAGGAGCCAGAACTTTTTCCAGGTCTCCCACACAGCTTCAGGGGCCCAAGGACTTGGGCCATCTCCTGTTGTTTTCCCAGGCCAAAGCAGAGAACTGGATCAGAAGTGGAGCAGCAAGGACTTAACTGGTGCTTATATGGGATTCTGGCGCTGCAGGCTGAGGCTTTAACCCGCTGCCCAATAGTGCTGTACCCTAAAATTTTTTTTTTTTTTTGACAGTGTGGACAGTGAGAGAGAGAGAGAGAAAGGTCTTCCTTTGCCATTGGTTCACCCTCCAATGGCCACCGCGGCCGGCGCGCTGCGCACCGCGCTGATCCGATGGCAGGAGCCAGGTACTTATCCTGGTCTCCCATGGGGTGCAGGGCTCAAGTACTTGGGCCATCCTCCACTGCACTCCCGGGCCACAGCAGAGAGCTGGCCTGGAAGAGGGGCAACTGGGACAGAATCCGGCGCCCCGACCGGGACTAGAACCCGGTGTGCTGGTGCCGCAAGGCGGAGGATTAGCCTAGTGAGCCACAGCGCCGGCCTAAAATATTTCTTAACATTATCTTTTGCTGTCAGGATAGATGATCCACCTCTATTTTTTGTCAGCATTATGAAAGAGACAAAGTTTATCTTGAGTGACTTAAGGACATGTAATGCAAATTTCACCTAGGTAATTTTCTTGATAATCAGATAATGAAACCTATTAACAGAAAATCTTTTCCTCTTTGGTACACTTACCCCAAATTAGAATTATAAAGTTGGATTTTGTAGTGACGTGGCATTGGCAGAGTGATTTCAGTGATTTAACCCACAGGTCACAAAGTCCAGGACAGACAGACAATGTAATTGAGTGAAGCTGATGCTATGGTTTGACAGGATTTGGCTCCCTAAGTCATGCAGACATTTTAACCCCAAAGTCGGGCTGGCAGTCCTAGGAGGATGGTGGCATGATCCAATCATGGCGTTTAAGAGGTGGGCTCAGTGGGAGGTTCTTGGATCATTAGGGGCACACTCCCAGAAGGAAGTTCTCATCAGAGGGCGGATTATAAAAGCTGCTTTGGGTGTAGCTTCTCTCTGCTTCCTGGCTGGACGTATGGTCCTTCCTCTACACACAGTCTGCCATTGCCAACCTCTGACCTCACAGTCAGACCAATGGCCTGTCTGATCTTGGACCATGAACCTACAAAACTTTAGTCAAAATAAACCTCCTTCCTTCATAAGCAGCTTTCCTTAGGTATTTTGTTGTAGTAAAGAAAAAAAAACAACAAAAAGCCCAACACAGAAAATTGGTTCTGAGGAGTGGTATTGTAGTTTGTACTTGGTTAACTGGCAGAGTCTGGAGGAACAGGCTGAGTAAAGTTTTGAATGCTGTAAGCAAAGTGTTATGGGCGATTCTGGTGAGAGCTCATAGGAAGTGCGGACAGTAAATGCATGCTGATCGAGCTTCCGGTAGAAATGAGGGTTCTATTGGGAACTGAACTAAAGGCCATCCTTGTTGGGATGTAGCAGAGAACCTCTTTTGTGTCCCTGTTCCAATACTTAAGTGGGAGGCTGAACTTAAGAATAGTGGACTAATTATTTAGTGCAGATTTCTAAACAGTGAAACATCCAGGCTGCAGCGTGAGTAGTGTTGGCTGCCGTTAGGCAGTTTTATAGTGAAAATCAGGAGCAAAAACAAGCACGGCAGAAAGATCTGGAAAATCCACAGCCTGGCCAAAGAGCAAAGAGAATGCTGTGTTCGGGATGACGGTGTGCTGTGCAGAAACCATGTGTTGAGAGATTAGCACAAGCAAAAGGGTGCTGCATGATGAGTGGCAAAACCCTGGGAGACAGACCCTATGGCATTTCAGATGTCTTGAGGCCTACGATCCCATCACAGGCCCAGAAGCCTGGAAGGGCAGAGAGCTTGCCCAAGACCCCCCTGCAGCAAGCCCACAGGGCCTGCAGCCGTCATCCCAGCAGGCCCAAACACAGGCCTCCCAGCGGCAATCTTGGTGTCACTCTGATGCTAGTTTTCCAAGCACTTAGAATGCAATAGTTATGCGTCTTAGCTGCTTCTATCAAGATTTCAAAGGAAAGTGTGGAGGCCAGGCATAGTTGTGTTGTGGGCTGGAACCCCCTCATGGAGCTCCTGACGGGACAGTGCCTAGTGGAGCTGTGGAGGGAAGCTGATGTTGAGCCCACAGGCTGCTAAGTGACCGGCAGTGGGAGACCTCTGCCTTGGAAAGATGCAGACAGTTGTGTGTAGCCTCAAACATCTGCACACAGGCTCAGAAGGCAGCAATGACAGAGACCAACAGAGCTGTGTTGGTCCAGAGGCCTCCACTGAGACTCCAAGGGAGTCCTGGGGGGCAGGGTGTGCGTCCAGGCACAGACCTGCAGAAGAGGTGGAGCCACTGTAGAAAGCTGCCATGACAGCACCAAGTGGAAATGCAGGTTGGAGGTGCTGCAGAGATGAGTCTCCAGCTGGAGGGAAATGAAGCGTGGGCTGTGATCAGTGAAGCCACAGGGGTGGAGATGCCCCAGCCAGAGCCCATCCCTCACCAGTATGCCCCACACGCTGAACACAGCTCCGTAACTCTCATTCTTCCACGTGACAGCCTTTATATACCGGACACCATGTTTCTCTTTCAGAATTCTGGGTAAAGTGTCCCAGTGCTTTCAACCATGAGGGGTGGGTATCCACACTTGTCACAAACTGGTCTTGGGACACCCTTTGTGGCTGCAGTCTTCACACACAAACTCCAGAAATGGACTGGCCAGTTCAGAGGAAACCAGGATTACTTTTCATTTCACACACTAGAACTGCTTGCATTAGTTCTTGTGCTTCAAATCCAGGCTCTACTTCTTCCTAGTTACCTGCTGCTTTTCTGCTGTGGGCTGTGATATATGCGTGAGCCTGTTTCTCCATATGTAAAATGATCAGTTGTTTAAATGAGCTCATGAGTACAGAATACTTAAAAAACAGTGCACCACTAACTCAATGGGTATCAGCTATTACTATGACTACTAATGCAGTCTAGAAGTGTTGAGTCCACTTTTGGCCTATGCTAGGCTTTTTCACATGAGCGACTTAAAATTAATTTGCTGTTCTTTCTGTATATTTAAAATTTCTATTTATTTGAAAGCCACAAACATCTAACATCTATTGGTTCACTTCCCAAATAAGACACTAGAGAGGAGGAGAGGGAGAGATTTTCCATCTGTTGGTTCACTCCCCAAATGCCAGCAACAGCCAGGGCTGAGCCAGGCCAAAGCCAGGAAGCCATCTGGTGTCTCCCAGGGTGCTTATTAGCAGGAAGCTGAAATGGAGTCCAAAGCCAAGTCTTGAACCCAGACACTCAATATGGGATGCAGAGTTCCTAAGCAGCGACTTAACCCCAGCACCAAACACGCCATGTGTTCTTTTTTTTTTTTTTTTTTTTTTTTTTTGACAGGCAGAGTGGACAGTGAGAGAGAGAGACAGAGAGAAAGGTCTTCCTTTTGCCGTTGGTTCACCCTCCAATGGCCGCCGCGGCCGGCGTGCTGCGGCCGGCACACCGCGCTGATCCGATGGCAGGAGCCAGGAGCCAGGTGCTTTTCCTGGTCTCCCATGGGGTGCAGGGCCCAAGCACCTGGGCCATCCTCCACTGCACTCCCGGGCCACAGCAGAGAGCTGGCCTGGAAGAGGGGCAACAGGGACAGAATCCGGCGCCCCAACCGGGACTAGAACCCGGTGTGCCGGCGCTGCTAGGCAGAGGATTAGCCTAGTGAGCCACGTCATGTGTTCTTTTTAAAATGTGGCCAGATGGGAAGTCTACAGCCCCACCCTCCAAGAGGAAGGGCTGTGCAGAAATAACACTATGCTGACGTATGAGGCTAGGTCATGCATAAAAGGCGATGTAGTTCTTGACAAGCTTGCTGGAAACTCACACAGTAGCTCTAGGAGCCATCGGAGTATGACTGCCCTGAGCACACCATGCTGTGAGAACTCCAAAGCAACCCGGAGACCTGGCAAGTCCTTCAATAAATGCAGACAATGTCCTAGCCAAGCTGCAGCTGCTCTATCACTGCTTTCAGCACCTGACTGCAATCCTGAGACACCCAGAGCCAAAGCTCTCAGCTGAACCTGTAATTCCTCACGCACTGAAAACTGAAAGCTAACAGATGACTGCTGTGTTAAGACACTGTGCTCAAGGCTGGCACTGTGGCGCAGCGAGTTAATGCCCTGGCCTGAAGCGCCGGCTTCCCATATGGGTGCTAGTTCTAGTCCCGGCTGCCCCTCTTTCCAACCAGCTCCCTGATATAGCCTGAGGAAAGCAGTAGAAGATGGCCCAAGTCCTTGGGGCCCTGCACCCGCATGGGAGACCTGGAGAGGCTCCTGGCTTCAGATCGGCACAGCTCTGGCTGTTGTGGCCAATTGGGGAGTGAACCATTGAATGGAGGACTTCCTTCTCTCTCTCTGCCTCTCCTCTGTGTAACTCTTTCAAATAAATAAATCTTTAAAAAAAAGTCACTATGTTCTGGGATGATCTGCAGCAGTAGCTAACTGAAACATGTATTCTGGTAGAAATGTGACATAAGTAGAATGTGAATGAAACCACAATCACATCTCTAAACCAGCAACTAACATTCAATAAATAATGAAGCACAATACATTTTTACTCCCCTGTAATTTGCAAACTTTTGGAACATGACCACTTGCCTTTTAAAGGCATTTAGCTACTTACTATACATCAGTTTTTCTACATGAGTCACATTAGCATTATCAAATATATAACCCATCCCTATAAAACACTACTTATAACTGTACTTAAAAATTTACCAAATTGAAATAAAACCATTAAATCAATAAAGATGAGAGCTGTTGCATGTTCCTTGACATTTTATTTACCATAAGGATAAAACGGCAAATACTGAAGAAACACTTTTAATTATTTAATGTAAAGCTTCAGTCTACTGCCCCCGCCCACCCCAATTCAACATGCAGATATTTATTTTCAGATATGCTGATTCTAGAGCAAGACAGTCTCTTGATTGTTTAGGAGTATCACTGTCCTGTAGCTTAAAAATGGTTTCACAAACTGTATGCAAGGGAACCTCAAAAAGTTCATAGAAAACGAAACTCAAGATCAGCTTATTTTGGTGCAAAAGGATATTTGAAATCCACGCAGTTTTTCCACATACTCATTTTCCACGAACTTTGTGAAGATCCCTTGTGCAATCCTGGTTTAACACCAGCATTCACATGATTCCCCGCAAGGTGAGTACATTTACACACTGTTTTGTAACACAGTAAATCAAACCACACAAACCCCAGATTTCGTTTTCACATGTGTTTATGAAGACTGCTGCTGAGCTCAAAGCATGCAGGCATTCATGACTTCCTAGATGAAGCTGGATATTGAAACTCCTTCAGTAGGTCCAGTGGTGGAATTTTTCACTCATCCCAAGTATCTCCATATTTGTTTACTTTGACTAGGAAAAAAGCACAAATAATTGATGATTCCAAATAGTAATAAGATAGTGTTCACTGTTACAACAATGAAAAGTTGTATTTTTCATCTGAATAAAAGCACATGATAAGTCAAATTACAGCAGGAGCTGGCTAGTGTGAACTGGGGGTGGGACACACCTGTAACTGTACTCTATCAAAACCTTACAGAAATAACTGATCCTCCTAAGGACTCAGTAAAAACAGTCCCCATCTTAAGAGTAAGAAAATAGATTAGTAACTTGCCCAAGGTACAAGCCTCACCAAGCAGAACTAAAATTTTGATCACAGGTCAGTTTAGATACAAAGCCTAGGTATCTTTATGACTTAAACCACATTATTAACTGTGGAATATATTACAGCAGGTACAAAAAAGTACCAGGAAATACACAAACAATTAAATTTTGTTTTTCACAAAAATCACAGTAACAGAAATGTCCAAATCTTCAGGCTGTGGTTAATTCAATCTCTCATGAGCTGAAATATTACAAGAAAAAGACAGTTTCCAATATTCCTGCATTTTACATGCAATTAAATTTTATAACATGGTCCTGTCTTTTCTACTCTTACACTTTTTAGTTTCTCTTCTCCATAACCTCCATCTGTGAATAACTGTTCAAGACCCAAGCAATCATGAAAAGGTAAAGAAGCAGTTATCACAGTGTAATCCCTTACAGGAAACGCATGAAGTCCAAAGTATATACTATATGACATTCCCACATATTCCACATTTCCCCTTGTTCTCATTCCTTCATGAGTATACAGTGGTTTTCTAGAGACTAAATGGTATGTAGTAACACAGTTCTGACAGCTAATATAATATGTCCCTGTTTCTAAAATTTCTCAGTCTTAATTTCTATTTAGATACATATAAGCCACATAAGCTGAAGTTGAACACTTCCATACTTTCAGATCCTGTGAATTTAGACTGGACAATGTCAAATTTACTGTCTAGATTCAAGAACATTCTAGAAAAATCACTGAAACTATTTCGTAACAGGTCTCTTTTCTTTAAATTATGTAAAGCACACCAAGAAAATCAGCTTTCTTTTACAAGGATTAAAGTCTACAATTTTACATCACTGTATCATGTAACAGAATTTAAAGACCAGTCAGTCAAAGCCACAAATGTCAAAATCTAGCAAATGCTAAAGGTCTGCCATACTTCCTTCTCTTTTAACTTTTATTACTATGGAAGCCCAACCAAAACACTCCATTTCTAATATGTCAGTGGTTGGTACTATGCTGTAGTAACATACAGTTTTTTAAAAACTACCAAAAAAAAAAAAAATACTACTTCCTGCTCTCATGGAGCTTACAATCTAAATGCCTCAAATTAATTAGCAGAACAAAGTACCAATAAATCTTTATTCCATATTACAAGAGTAAGGCATAAAGTGTATGTTAAATGTTTTTTAATGACAAACATTAACAAAGCAACAAGCATTACAGATTACAAATCTCTTTCAATGCTAATTTTTTTAAAATCAGCAATAACAATATTATTTATCACTGCTTTAGAAATGATTCTAAATGAAGCAACCACTAACAATTTTCAGGAAGGCACAAGCATCTATTCCTTCCCTTGGTTTTTAAAGCAGGAAACAGAAAACACTGAAACAATGACATATTCTCCAAAATTCCTTAAGAAAGAAACAAGAAATTCTACACTGAAATAAATACAAACCCCCACTCAAAATGCCATTTTCATTTAAAGGTAAATTTCTGTGTCAGAAAATTCACTTGGGGGTAATTTAAACATGTTCCCAAAGAAAGAAAATTAAAAGATTTTGAATTAGATTTAAGAGAAAATTAAGAAAGAAATTCTGACTTAAAAATTTACAATTATAGAGGACAGTGTTGTGGCATAGAATATAAAGCTGCCACCTGCAGTGCCAGTATCCTGTATGGGCTCCAGTTCGAGACTCAGCTACTCCATTTCAGACCCAGCTCTCTGCTATGGCCTGGGAAAGCAGAAGATGGCCCAAGTCCTTGGGGCACTATATACCCGTATGGGTGACCCAGAAGAGGCTTCTGGCTCCTGACTTTGGATGGGCACAGCTCCAGCCATTGTAGCCATTTGTGGCGTGAACTAGTGGATCAAAAATCTCTGCCTCTAAAAAAATTTTACAATTATAAAGTACTGTCTGAAAAATAAAATCAAGGGCCAGTGTTATGGCACAGAAGGTTAAGCCGCTGCCTGCAACACCAGCATCCCAAACGAGCGATGGCTGGAATCCCAGCTGCTCCACTTTCCATCCAACTCCCTGTTAATGGTCTGGAAAAAGCAGCAGAAGATAGCTCAAATCCTTGGGCCCCTGAACCCATGAGGGAGGTCCAGAGAGAGTTCCAGGCTCCTGGCTTCATCCTGGTCCAACTCCAGTCATTGTGGCTATTTGGGGAGTGAACCAGCAAATGGAAGATCTCTCTCTCTCTCACTATTCTTTCTCTAACTCTGCCTTTCCAATAAATAATTTTTTAAAAGTAAAAAATAAAAAAGATAAAAATATCAAATTATCTTGAAAATTCCCTAAAAGCTGGTTTGTGAAAGGTATGTAACTCTTTCAATTTCACAAATATACAAGAAAATCATCCTCGTTACTCACAGATTCCGTGGTTCTGCCTAAAGTGGCGTTACAGCTCAATTATCAACCTCAAGTCACCAGTTCTGGTTACATAATACATGTACCATTAAGAAAGTCCCCAGGTAACTTATGGGGAAAAATAGTCAAATGGGTGTGTGATTCCTACACTGTATTACAAAAGCTATCTCACTGTCTTAACATCTGTACTTCATTATTTTCTAACATAAAATGGCTTTTGGAACACTTTAAAAATGGACAAATGGGTTATCTGCCAAAGAACTGTATCCTTAATTGCTTGACTGCATCTTAATATGATTCAGTTTTATACTAATGCTTCCATTTTCAATCCTAGAGAGAGAGTGATTCAGACTGAACTCTCCTACCTTCTTTTTTTGGCACTCTGTCCTGCAGAGGCCTGACTGAGGGCTCAGCCTTTTGGCTTAAAGTTACTTCATATGACTCTCTGTTCTTATTCCTTAATTCCTCATATGTAATACTTTTTCTTTTGGGACTTTCTTCAAGGATGGGATCAGGTCCTAAAACAACAAACAGTTAATAAACGGTGATAAAAAAAATTTGGACAAATCCGTGGCAACTAAATTTTGCAAATGTTTCTTACTACAATCAAAATAGGATAATGAAATGAAAGAATCAAATTATTAGCATTCAAAAAGTACTTAACCAAGGTAACTATAAAGCTAAAATCTATTTGCACTATATTTTTCAACTTTTATTTCTAAAATTTAAAATCAACATAAAAAAACTTTCAAAACTAAACATGACCAGATAAAGAATGGATACCAAAAAATTTAACAGTACAAATAAAGCTGACTAAAATGTTAGTGTGTTAAACTGAAAAGTTATTCATACTATGTATGGAAATAAATAGCAATTTATACTGGTAACAAGCAAATAAAACTTGACACAGTATAGATTTTATTTAGCAATATTTAGTAATTTTCCATAGTTAAATGTGCCTATAACCAGAGTTGATATGCAAACAACTCCAGCTATGTTTAAATTACTTATCTTACCATATTTATAGTATTTAAACAAACAAAAAATATTTGAGGGCCGGCGCCGCGGCTCATTAGGCTAATCCTCCGCCTAGCGGCGCCGGCACACCGGGTTCTAGTCCCAGTCGGGGCGCCGGATTCTGTCCCGGTTGCCCCTCTTCCAGGCCAGCCCTCTGCTGTGGCCAGGGAGTGCAGTGGAGGATGGCCCAGGTGCTTGGGCCCTCCACCCCATGGGAGACCAGGAAAAGCACCTCGCTCCTGCCATCGGATCAGCGCGGTGCGCCGGCCGCGCCGGCCATTGGAGGGTGAACCAACGGCAAAGGAAGACCTTTCTCTCTGTCTCTCTCACTGTCCACTCTGCCTGTCCAAAAAAAAAAAAAAAAATTTGAAAGTACCTACTGAAAAGTATAAAACATAGCCTTTTAATAGAGTATGCATCATTTTTAGTCTAGTCTACTGGATGCAATACTGAGGCAGAAGAAAGTGCCAACAATAAAAATAAGTAGAATAATAATCCAGAAATTCCCCAAAAAAATGTGGCAACTATATTTGGCCAGGAAACAAGCATTCATTCTTTATCGCTCATAAAGAGAATCAAATTGCAAACAATACATATCTTCACACTTGATCTTAGCCAAAATACTGAGAACACATGATATTAAGAGTCAAATACTCAACTAAAAATAATGATGTGGCTATAATCTGAATATTGGTTGAGAGAATCAAATAGAGAACACAATTTGTCTAATGTAAAAACAGAAAAAAATCCATATAAAACAAAGAAATTTAACTAATGCTAACATTAACAAAGTCTTACATGTGATACTCAAAGTTAACATTTTTCAATGAGACACACAAATTGGGCATATCATTTTAATAACACATTAATTGTAACAATTTAAAAAGAACTGTAAGTAACATATACAGCACTGATACAAAGCCAAAAGGACATAAATTTCTACTGATTAGTTCTAATATTATACCATGGTAAAAGACTAAATTTTTCTGGCTAAAGAAAAAGAATGTAAAGAGAAAGATTACAGCTTTCTATTGGGTTTAAGGCATTCTGCATTTCATTAGTAATAGGTGATCTGCTGGATTTCCCCTCAGCATACATGGTATTTTTAAAATTCAGCAGGAGCCAGGGTACACTTCAGGAAGCCTCCATCCTAATCCCCACAGCACTCTGTGCACAATCAGTGGACGTCCTTGGGCAAATCACTAAGCTTCGAGCCTTGGTTGCTCAAATGTAGTCTGACTAAAGACAATCTATAAAATTCCTTCCAGGTCTAATATTTTTTCTTATCCCAAAGGAAAATAATTTATAACTCTGAAATTCTGTGTCAAATAATAAAGCCATACATCAGAACAATTTTTCTCACTTATAAAAGCTGAATGTAAATATCTTGCATTGTACAGAGAACATGATTTACTACTTAGAGGTTATGAAGAGCTGGAAGGAATAAGAAAATGCAAAAGTATTGATTTTAAATCCAACTGTAATAAACTGTAACTCTTATAACAGCAGTGAGGGAGTGCTTTCTATTTTGAAAACATTAATAATTCTTTGAATTTCTAGTCAAAGAAAGCAGAACTAAAGAGAGGAAGTGGACTTAAACAAAAGTAGATGGCACCCTGGTAAAGGAGGACAGCATCTGGGACAAAACAAAGAAAGCCAGCGCTGGCCCTTGAGGGAAGCATTGAAAAGTGACAGTATGATTTAGAGCAGGGCCTCAGGAAGCAGAGCAAAGGACAGATGGCTGGCTGCTGTAAATGGCTGCTGTAGTCTGGCAGGAGAAACCAGGGGCCTTTTGTTTATATGGAAAAGAAATTATATGAGGGAATTTTCTAATGCAAATGGTAGAAAGAATGCAGGTTATTACAAGGAAAGAGTTGGTACATGTCTAGAACACAAGAATGGATTTGAAGTTAAGACTGAGAAAATGGGACACAGTGAGGCACAAGAATAGATCCCTTTAGAGATAAAATAGTGACTTCAACCAGTCTCTCCTATCTACAAACTTCCTTCCTTTCCTCACTAATTTCATAATACCTCTGCTTTTCAATCATTCAGAGGAAAAATATTTAAAAAGGAGTTGCAGATTAAGAGATTCAACAACTTTCAACCAGATTTCAGGGTCTCCTTAACCATCTGAATTTCCATTCTCTCTTGTCCCTTCTCTGCTGCAAAGTTAACACCCCTTTGGCCAACTTCTGCTCTAAAGCAGTGCTGCCAAATTAATTTTCTACAATGAGAACGTTCTATACTGCAGCCACTACTGAGCAGCTGAAATGCTAATCAAAGCAAATAAGACACTGAATTTTTCATTTTATTTCAATTAATGTAAATAGCCATATATGGTTACAGGGCTAGTTGCTACTTCATATTCTGACCTATCTAGGCTCTGAAATCTCTAGAACATTCCTTGACCTATAATCAACTTCTCCCTACTTTTCAGATCTCTCCCATCTAAAACAAAACAAGGCCAAAAAAACCCAACAAACAAAAACCATAAAAATCTAAATGTTCCTTTAACCTTACTTGCTCTCCAGCTATTGGCTTATTAAATTTGTTTCAAAGTAAGTGTTTTCGAAGACTGCTCTACAGAGGTTCACAATCCCTTATCCAAATTCTCTGGAGTCAGATTCATTTCACAAATCCAGAGTTTCTCAGATTTTAGAAAAATATTCTAGTGTAATATTCCTTATATTAGGTAATGTCCATTGGTTCAGCAGTTTGGGGTAGGAATGAATATACAAACATATTAGTATTTCTACAACAAAATACAGGAAAACATCATTATTAGTTAAAAGTAATGGTTATATACACATGTCAACTTAGGTCACCATTTGCTGCCAAATGATTTCAAGTCAAACCTCAAAAACCTTCTGGTTTTCAAAGTTTCTTAGATTTTAGAGAAGGAATTGTAGACCTGTACTTCCTGATTTTTAATTCCTCACCTTCCACTGCAGACCATATTGAAAGAAAGAAACTAACATTGTTGGAGTATATTTCTTGCCAGGCATTGTCTCTGATTATTATGTCTAATTCCAATGGTTCATTTCCATTCAAGAGAACACAACTGAAGGGACTGTAAAATACAGTCACTTATTGTAACTGTAATTACAATGTCACATAGCTAACAAATGTCAATCATGATTCAGATCCAGGCCTTAATCCAAAATTGATGTTATTTCACTTACATGTGCGATCTTCAAAGCTAGTATTTACAAAACTTCACAAAGCATTTTCACATGGATTTTCTTACTTGACAACAGTTCTGTAAGGTAGGTAAGTATTATTTTTCTTACATTACTGACAAGAACACTGAAAGCCTTTAAGATCAATCTGTCAAATGTAATGTTTTAAGACTTCTTGAAGCTTCTATTCCCAAAGCACAATTTACCACTTCTTCAACTATTCCACTCAACTTGTGTTATTATTTTCAATTATGAGGACAAATTAGTAATTTATCCTTTCACTTCTATATCTTCTGACAGACTGAAAGTTTCTAAGGGACAATAACTAAGTGTTAACCATCTTTACTTCTTCCACACCTAGCAAGAGTGCCTGAAGCCTACTGGTTCTCAAGAAATGTTGAATCAATCAAAGGAAGAAACAAGTAAAATGAACACACAAACACACATGCTGAGTTTAGACTGACAGAGGAGTTTAGGTTGATGGCTGATGGTGGCACATACAGATGATATCCAGCAGAAAAGGTCATCAAATAAAGTTTATACATACGTTGGACCATAAAATGCTGAAATTCATTTCAAGAGAAGTTTCTACCTTGGGCAATATGATCAGTAATACCAGTGGGAGTAGATTCATTCATAGAAGCACTGAATGGAATTGGCTCATAACGAGGAAGCATCTCTTTTTCTATGTTGTCTGCTGCTGGGGATGACCCAAAAGATGACTGACCACTCACATTTGAGTCATACTTTGACTTTTGAGAATAGTGCCTATAAAACAAAATCATATGGTACATGAAACATGAGTCATTGTCTCAACTTTATTTAAAGACTTATTAAGGAAAGAAAACAAGTTAGCTCACTTCTAAAACAAAATTTTTAGTATAGTTATTTTTAAGTAGTGAAATGATGGCTGTTTCTGCCACAGGAGCCATCTTTAAAACGTACTGACCCACCTACACAACTTAAAAAATGTCATTCATCATACAGAAAAATAGAAAATGTTTATCTAATTTTCTAAATATTAGGTTTTAGAGATTATTTTAATGTGTTTTAAAGTTTCTAGAAAGAAAAAAATACCTCACATCAGGTCCAGCTTCAACGTCCACAGCTAGGAGTCCATATAAACACTAACTGCTACAGCACATACAGGTAATATTATTTCTCAAGAGATTTACATTGTGCCATTTTATGATATAAATATGAAACAATCTACTTGTCTTATTATTAACTCTATCTACCCAGAAAGATTAATTTACCTCTACTTACATAACACAAAAACCAAACCATAGTCTAAATTAAAATCACTAACATGTTCAACATGGCTTTATTTACTAAACTTAGAAATCAGAATTTCTGGGGGTGGTGCTGTGACATAGCAGGTAAAGCTGCTGCCTGCAGTGCCAGCATCCCATATAGGCTCTGGCTTGAGTCCCGGCTGCTCCACTTCCGATCCAGCTCTCTGCTATGGCCTGGGTAAGCAGTAAAGGATGGCCCGAGTCCTTGGGCCCCTGAACCCACATGGGAGACCTGAAAGAACCCTTCGCTCCTGGCTTCGGATTGGCACAGCTCCGGCCATTGCGGCCATCTGGGGAGTGAACCAGCAGATGGAGGACCTCTCTCTCTCTCTCTGCCTCTCCTTCTCTCTCTGTGTAACTCTTTCAAGTAAATAAAATAAACCTCTTCAAAAAAAGGTTTAAAAAAAAGGTTTATTTATTTACTTGAAAGTCAGAGTTACAGAGAGGCAGAGTCAGAGGGAGAGGTCTTCCATCCATTGGTTCACTCCCCAGACGGCCGCAATAGTCAGCAGATCTGAAGTCTGGAGCCAGGAGCTTCTTCTGGGTCTCCCATGTGGGTGCAGGGGCCCAAGTACTTGGGCCATCTTCCACTGCTATCCCAGGCCATAGCAGAACTGGATTGGAAGAGGAGCAGCTGGGACTAGAACTGGTGCCCATATGGGATGCCGGCACTGCAGACCAGGGCTTTAACCCACTGTGCCACAGCGCAGGCTCCATAAATAAATCTTTGAAAAAAAAGAAACTAGAAATTTTTGATATCTGAAAAAAAGTGTTTTGTTTAGGTCGGAATATGGGAGGAAAGCCCATAAATCACAGCTATTATCATCACTGATCTCCAATACTTTTACAAGTATATAGAGTTAATTTTATTTTGTACAATTTTATATTCTATCCTTTTTAGTTTATCAAAAGCATTTCATCATGTTGCTTCAAAGATTTCATAGTCATATTTTTAAGTAAATTCACAATGTCCCATTAATAGAGCATTCATTCTGCCCTAATGGAAATGAACTTTGGTCCATCTTTTCTCTTTAAAGTGAAGTCATAAACAATTTTATGCTTATAGTTTTTGTTTTTCATTTTACAGATTCACAGAATTTTGGGAAAAAAACTCAGAATTCTAAATGTTAGCAATTCCAATGTATGCTGACAAAATACTATCCAAAATACCTGTATCGATTTATGTAAGAAATATACTCAGGTACCAGTTTGCTTTTGAAATTATTTAATGAAGAACTATTATTTCTAAATGAAGCCAGATTGCCTAAACAAACATCAATGTACTGTTATGTCAAAGAATATCAAACAGCTCAATTCATTTCTCTACTCTTTTAAATAGAAACAGCGCAAAGAGTTAAAGTTTATTATGAGATAGAATTGACAAAATGTGGGAATTCAAAAGAAAAGCCCAAAATACAGCAACCAAAGGTGTATGCCAAATAGAATCAATGAAAAAAAATTCTTTAATTTTGGAATATGTCAATACTTTCAATTGGATACAACTCTATTTTTAAAACAATGGTAGCCAAGTACTGCTCCACTTTCTAAAGCAAGTTACTTTTGGCCTCCAGCAAATGCTAAGTTTTCAAGGGGACTTCAGTTTTGTGCCCTGAATTACAGCAATACGCAGTTGTTGCTTTTCTCTAAAAGTAAAACCTTCAGACCAGAATTTAGCCTACCCAGCTGGTGAAGATCGTCGTGCTTGCCCTGATCGTAAAGCTTCTCCAAGAGGGGAGTTTTCCAGATTCTTGAACTTCTCTTGGCAGGTTTTCACATAAGAAAGCTTTCCAGCAAAGTACCCCATGATACAAGCAACTTAAAAAAAAATTAAACAGTGTCACTGAATATGTGTTTTT
Source organism: Oryctolagus cuniculus (assembly GCF_051225735.1). Classification (NCBI taxonomy): domain Eukaryota; kingdom Metazoa; phylum Chordata; class Mammalia; order Lagomorpha; family Leporidae; genus Oryctolagus; species Oryctolagus cuniculus. The sequence goes on along the minus strand of NC_142868.1, from coordinate 42,178,239 downwards.
AGACAAAATCTTTCTAAAATAACTTTTTTAAAAAGTATGATTCAAATATGTCTTTGATTCAACAAGACAGATTTAATGGTAAAATTAATTTAATGATAAAATTACCACATTAGACACAAGAATTCAAGATCCTATGGATATAATTCACTATGACAAAATAGAATAAGCCAAAATAAAGTTGTTATAAGAAGAATCAAGTCCAATTTCTAATTAATACAGATAGGAAAAATGTTGTAAAGGTATAATGGAAAGAAGAATGGAAACACTGGAGTTCTAGCCTAAACACAGGGATTTAGGTTATTTATTTTCCTGTAGATGAGAATCATATTTGCACAACAGCTTCATAATATGTGTTAAAATGAATTGTGACTTGTAACCTAACAATGCAAGTATTCCATCATGAGCCCATTTCCAACACAAGAGAAGTAAACTTGAAAAGATTCGTGAAAAGCCTCATTTTTTTTCCCTTAAAAAAGAAATTTAGCGGCTAGCATTGTGGCAGAGCAGTAAGCCGCCACCTACTATGCTAGCATCCTATATGAGCACCAGTTTGTGTCCCAGCTGCTCCACTTCAGATCCAGCTCCCTGCTAGTACACCTGGAAAGCAGTATAAGATGGTCTAAGTGCTTGGGCCCCTGCCACCAATGTGGGACTCAGATGGAGTTCCAGGCCCCTGGATTTTGCCTGGCCCAGCCCCAGCTATTGCAGTCATGTAGGGATTAAACCAGCAGATGGAAGATCTGTCAGTCTGTCCTTCTGTCACTCTGCCTTTCAAATAAATAAATAAAACTTCTTTAAAAAAAAAAAAAACAGATCTCTTTCAAGTAACTCGTGATTATTGATGCTAAAATAAAATACCCAGAATTCCACTAAAAGCCTTAAGTTTTTTAAATGAATCATCAGAACATATAATCATATAATTAACATAAGTTACAGCAAAACATTTGATAAAAATCAATTTTCTTTACGATCAAGAACTAAGGAAGCTACAGTGTTGTTCATACTTACATATAAGTTTAGGGATGGAGCCATATTTGGGATGACTTGAAAGGATTCCTAAAGAAGAAACAGTTATTTCTGAGTAACATTGATAGGAAAACAAAAAATCAGTGCAGACTATCTTTAAACATTACCTGGTAACATTAGCTCTTTTTCAGACCCTAGAGGACTATACACTATTTAAAAGAGAAAACCAAGTAAATTCAGTGTCAACAGAAATACAAAGAAAATCTAAACATTCTACAGACTTTCACAATGGGTGCACTTAGAAAGTTCACTTCAGGGGCTAGTATTGTGGGCTATTGAGTTAAGACACCACCTGCAATGCCTGCATCCCAAGTCCGACTGCTCCACTTCCAATCCACCTCCCTGCTAATGAGCCTGGGAAATCAGCAGAGGGTGGTGCAAGTCCTTGGGCCTCTGTACACACATGGAGACCCAGAAGAAGCTCCTGGCTCCTGGCTTTGGTCTGGCCCAGCCCTGCTCGTTGCAGCCATTTGGGGAATGAACCAGAGGGTGGAAGATAAATCTCTCTAACTCTGCCTTTCAAATAAATAAAATAAATTTTTAAAAAATATGAAAAGATGGAGTTGTTGTCTGAGGTAGGAGAAAATTCATGAATGGGCTGTCACTGAAGCCAAGAGAAAAAAAATGTTTCAAGAACTAGTTCAGAGATACATGATGCTGGTCAAGAACAAAACCGTCCATCAAACTTAAGCAACACAGAGGCTGTGTTGGTAACCTTTTAAAAAGTTTTGATAAATGGAAGAATACATGGATAATCTGATATGGACTTCAATGGCTTAAAGTGCTCACTCATGAAGTCTAGCTTCAGCTGTGAGGCTGCTGGGAGCAGTTAGAAAGGCCTAGTAGGTATTTTTTCCTTTGTATGTTCTCAAGTCAGAACAGACGTGACCATGTTTAAATGTTTTTGATAAATCAGGAACAAATAGGGGAGGCAGCAGCCAATCCACCTTGAGTATGATACACTGTGGATGAGGGCATATACAAAATGACAGGCACCTTAATAAGTGCAAAATATCTTGAGGCATTAAAGCCTCTTCCAATCTTTACTTTTGTCTTACTTTGAAGTTGACTCAAGTATTCGACTCCATCTAAACTCCAAAACTCTAAAAACTTTCCCTTCTTCCATACCTTAATCCAAATTACAATTTCTCCTGGTTCCACCTTGGCTATCTAATGGAGTTTTCACTCTACCCTGCGTGATTCTACTTCTAGCCAGGTCACTCTCCTGACTGCCCATCTCAATAGTCACACTTACTCTTTTAATCTCCAGGTCCTTCCTTCCTAATTCTTCCTATTCTTTTAATCTAAATTCTGCCTGTCCTTCAAAATTCACTTCTTTCAAGAAAATGTCCTTGATTCTAACAGCCCTAAGACATCTTTTCTTCTTGGAAGAACTACAACTTTTAGAGCCTCTGCTATACAATAGTGTATTAAATCTTTAGTTTTCTACTTGCTTTAGCATGTGTTCACATCAATTTGTTTCCTGCAAGTGAACTACTGGTAGCTCTTAAATTTCTTCTGTATAAGGCCCTCCCATTCTTAGCTCCAATCATTATTAGTAAGTAACACACCGGATTAAGATAGATAAAGCAGATAGAACAATAATACACACTATGATTTCTGCATTCCTAACTCTTGCACCAGTTTTTCCTTCAAAGTAATATGATTTAAGTTTCTTTTTCACAATACTGAACCAAACTTAGTCTTAAAGGACATATAAGACCTCTGAGTATCTTGACTAGTTTCTACGATTAAAATTCTAAAATGAGGTTCTTTGGAAATTCTTCAAATAAAATTTTATTTGAAAATCCTCTGATTTCCCTCCAAAACTACTTTTAGCAGCCTGTTGTGTCTGGATTATCATCTAAGTACTCCATAGTACTAATGTCAATAGCCTAAAACTACCTATCACAGTCACATTTTTGGAGCTAATTACCTAAATAAAAGAATAGGTTTTTAGAGTGTGTGGAGGCCACCCTAAAGTCACCACCTCTTCTGGGATGCCTCCCCATTACCCATTACCAAGCAGTTCACTAAGAATGTAATAAGCAACTCTATCACTTATACCACAAATTTAAAGATATATTAATAATCTAAACTCAGTTTCATTGTACTATTTAAACCAACAGAATTTAGATCAAGAAAGTCTCCTCAGAGGCTTGTTAAAATTCTATTACCTGCAAGAGCCCCAAGAATATAATTTTTTTTTAATGTTAACTCATTCCCAGCCATCCCCCCACAAGATAATTTGGTTGAGGGAGCTACTGTTTGTTGAAACAGAATCTAAGAACCCCATAACGTCTGGTAAGTTGCAGATTCAAGGGCCCACCTCAGAGACTGACTCAGTAGCTCAGTGGAGCCCATGAACATGGTTTTTCTAGTAAGCTCCAAGTCAGAGTGGAGCTGTTGGCCTACCAGCACCAGGTTTGCTTGTCTACCTCACAACAAACCACTGGCAGGCATTTGGTTACCTTCTTGCTCTTGTAAGTTGTTAATAAGGCTACAGCACAAAAAAACATATTTTCAAACCAAGGTAATTGAACCAGTGTCTCTTCAGAGACAAAGCTCTTCAATATCACAAAAACTCATCAATGATAAAGCTTAATATGATACATTATCATCTTTGATGTATCTAAAAATTAGCAAAACATAAAACAAATATGGTATCCAAAATGCTAAATAAATTCCACATTTAAATACTTACCTTTACTAATTAGTCCTTGAGTAATCAACATACTTGTTGCAGCCAAAGGCACAGCTGTAAAAGGAAAAAGAACTTGTCAACAACAACAAAGGAAGATTTTTGTCCTCAGTTCACTAGAAGTGTCAGTAAAATCATCTGTCAACTAAGATTTTTAAGAGACTGTTTCATTTTTGAAAAGCTGTCCTGTATTCAGTTAGTGGAAGAATTAAAGGAGCATTCTAAATTTAAGAAAATATTACAAAACATTAAGCAATTGAAAAACATCTAGATTTAGGCTTCAAAACAGTCAGCCATTCATTAATATCATCAATTAGGATAACACAGTAGAAGTTTCTAATAATTACTTCTGACGTTAGAGAAATAAATGAAGGAAAAGCTAGCAGCAAATTTTAAATTAAGAATCACTACCAAAATAATGGCTGAATTCTATCTACCACTTGAAATGCCGTGGTTGCATTATCTCATTTGCTTCTTACCACATCTTATAAGAGAGAAAGGTAGATAAAATATTGAAGATAAGGAAACTGAAGCTTAGAAGTTATGTAATTTGCTCAAGACCACACAGCTATTTCAATGGCAGTCCCAGATGCTTATGAAATCTGTCTAGTACCAAATCTCAAACACTGCATTAAACTGTGTGAATTAAAATACAAAATATGTTTGACTATAATCATAAGCTGGCTGGGTCAAGAATTTAAAAAGCATGTATTTTAAACACTAATGTTCTTTCTTCCAAGCCAGTGGACTCCTTAAAACTCCTATGAAAATAGACATCTATATATACATTCAAACATGCCTACTAACTCAGAGTGAAAAATCCAAAGCTCTCATCACATCTCAAAGGAGCTTCTAATTTAAAAACAGCTCTGAATCAACAGTTTTCTACAACAACAACGTGTAACCCAATTTCTGTGATGATAGGAGCTGGTCCTCAGCTGATCAACCTTGTTAAGTGACTTGGTCTGGGAACCTGACAGGTAAACAGTTCACAAAACTTCATCTAAATGAGTGAGTGGCCCACTGTGTGCCTCAACTGTGAAAATACAATTTGTGCTGAGTACCTGCTTTCCTATGTATGGAGTATGGAATTCTGGCCCAGCTAAGTTGAGGGTGCCCATGTGACCAGTTCCCAGGGCTCTGAGTCTCCAATGAGCTTCCCTGATAGATAACACCAGACACATGCTGCTAACAGCTGCTGGAAAAATTACACACACCCTTCATGTGTGACTCCACTGAGAGGGGACTCTTGGAACTTCATGACTAGTTTCACCCATGCCTTTTCTTTTGCTCAGTTTGCTTCGTATCCTTTCACTGTAAATTATTTTAAATTTAAATATGTGCATATGACTGGATGCTGCTACAATGGACAGTGCTGTTCCAGATCAGAGGTTAGCAAATATGTTCTGCAAAAAAACCCAAATGGCAAATATTTTTGACTTTATGGGGCACTCCTGGTGCCAATTACTCAGCTGCTATCTTAAAGCAAAAGCATCAGAGGTAATACATAAATAAACATATCTGTGTTTCAATAAAACTTTATTTATAGACATAAAATATATGAATTTCTTGCAATTTGCACATGTAACAAAGTTGTCTTCCTCTTTGACTTTGCTTCAGCCATTTAAAAATGTAAAAACAGGAGCTGGTGTTGTAGTGTAGCAGGTTAAGCCTCTGTCTGACACACCGGCATCCCATATGGGCACTGGTTCAAGACCCAGCTGCTCCACTTCTGATCCAGCTCCCTGCTAATGTGCCTGGAAAAGCAGCAGAGAATGACCCAAATCTTTGAGGCCGTGTGCCCATGTGGGAGACCTGAAAGAAGCAGCTCTGGACTCCTGGTTTCAGCCTGGCCCAGCCCCAGCCATTGCAGTCCTTTGGGGAGTGAGACAATCGGTGGAATCTCTCTCTCTGTCTCTCCTCCTCTCTCTCTAACTCTGCCTTTCAAATAAATAAAATCTTAAAAAAAAAAAAAAATGTAAAAGCAATTCTTAGCTCATGCACACAAAAATAGATTTGGCCTATATGCTGTAGTTTGTTCAACTCTAGTGTAATATACAGGCCATTTAAGAATTAAAATCCATAAACATAAACCTTTAAAGCTTGAATCCCTACTACCTACTTTATCTTTGATAGCAAAATCAAAGACTTTATCTTTGATAGCAAAATGATTTCTTTAATGTTGGTTCATTAGAATGCCTCCATGTATTATCATTAAAGGATTTTCAAAGGACAAATCCTTTTGAAATACAGGAACAATACCATCTGCAATCACTTTTCCCCTCCAGTTGGTTCAAGGACTGCAACGTGAAGCACTGAAGAATTACGTAAAGATTCAAAGCAATGAGTTACCTGGCATCTCTTTTTTTTTTTTTTTTTTAAATTTTTGACAGGCAGAGTGGACAGTGAGAGAGAGAGACAGAGAGAGAAAGGTCTTCCTTTGCCGTTGGTTCACCCTCCAATGGCCGCCGCTACAGCCGGCGCACCGCGCTGATCCGATGGCAGGAGCCAGGATCCAGGTGCTTTTCCTGGTCTCCCATGGGGTGCAGGGCCCAAGCACCTGGGCCATCCTCCACTGCACTCCCTGGCCATAGCAGAGAGCTGGCCTGGAAGAGGGGCAACCGGGACAGAATCCGGTGCCCCAACCGGGACTAGAACCCGTGTGCCGGCGCCGCAAGGTGGAGGATTAGCCTATTGAGCCACGGCACCGGCTCTGGCATCTCTTATGTTGAAAATTTCATCTCTACATTGAATGGTTTCCCATTTAATGCAAAGAGGAACAGTAACTTTAAGGAGATGTGAATACTAATTCTGCATTCCCTCTGTGTCTGCTTGTATCTCTTAACTTTTTCTCATACAATAAAGAGCTAATGGATTAGACTTAAGATCTCTTTCTAATTCATGTATTCTATCTGATGTCACAGAAAAAGACGATGGTAAAAGTGAAAGGGACAACAGAGGTTATCTACTCCTTATCCTAATCAGAGTAAACTGACATCCAGAAAGAAAATGTGATTTGCTCAAAGAAACACAGCTGGTTAGTGACAGAACTAGGATCAGAACCCAACTCCCCTGACTCCCAGGTCAGTGGCCATTTTCATTTCTACTATGTGACTCTTATGTGAGAATCTGTTATTTATCTATTTCTGGAATCGATAATACTGCTTACCAAACCTATTTAGTATTTTGATCATAGTCCCAACCACAACCAAAGACAAAGAATTCCTTGAACTTTTCTCATCTCACAATACCAAAATCTTACTCTAAATTCATCAGTTTTCAACAGAAACTTTTATTTCATTAATCATAACAGTACTAATAGCCATTTAATAAAGGCAGCTAGCATGCATTTAATTAATTAAACTTATCCCCTTAACAATCTCATGAGACAGGTAACTATGGTCTCCATTTTTCAGATAAGGAAACTGACACACACAGACAACAAAAATGCCCAAAAACCCACAGGGAGTATGTGTAGAACTGATTTGAATATGGAAAGATGGGTCCCAGATTCTAAGGTTGTATCACTCATCACACTGTCTCATTCAAAAACCAGGATACACTGGTAGAAATATCATTCATAGTAATCCATAAGCTGTACTTTGGAAATTTATATTCATTAAATAAAAGTTTAAAAAAAAAGAAATATCATTCATATAATATGTAACACACAAATGTGAATTCACACATCTTTTCAGTAAGTCCATGGGTGAGAATGAGAATAACACAAAATACAATAAACTGACCCTTTACACACAGATTCTTTTACTGTGTAGTACAGACACTGGGTTTTTGTCAGTGAATAGTGACAGAATTTAAAGTGAATTTGTAGCTGTACTTTAACAAAAGTATATCGGAGTAGAAATGAAATTACCTTAGAGAATAATTCCTAGGTCAGTAAATCTTATTTTGAAAAAAGATGACATGTATTTAACAGATCCCCCCATGCTAAAATTAGGTGCATACTTTTCTATATGTTCCTAACTACCTTCATCATATTCTTTCACTAATCAACAATCACAAGCTGATACTCTCCCAAAGTAACATGCATTCTATTATTTGTTTATATAGATGCATAAATATCACATTCTGCATAGAATACCTTATTTGAAGATATAAATGTTAAAGTACAAAATGTCCTAATGCATGAACACCAGTCCTTCTGATAATCACACAATTTCCTTCCACCTGGTACAGCCAACTCAACTACTTGAGCCATCACTTTTGCCTTCCAGGGTCCATGCTGGCAGTAAGCTGGAACTGGGAGCCAGAGTCGGGAACAGAAAGAACCCAGGCACTCTGATATGGGATGTAGCATCTTAACCACTACCAAACGCTGGCCCGAACACTGGTCTTTTTCTTGATCCTGAGTCATCAAGACTTGAAAATCATTTCATCTTGCTTACTCAATACAATTCCCTAACTTAAAAAAAAAAAAAAAAAAAAAAATCTGTTCCCAAAGCACAGCTGAGTTCTCTACAAAATTATTCCCAGGGTGAGCATGGCAACACAGTGGGTAAAGCTGACACTTGGGATCCCATATCAGAGTGTCAATTCAAGTCCAGTTACTCTACTTCTGGCTCCACTTTCCTGCTAGTGCATCCTGGGAAGCAGCAGATGATGGCTCAAATGCTTGGGGCTCTGCCACCCCAATGGGAAACCCAGGTAGAATTCCAGGATCCTGACTTGTACCTAGCCCAGCCCCAGCTATTGGAGACATTTGGAGAGTGAATCAGTGGATGGAAGCTGGCTTGCTCTCATTCTCTCTCTCTACCAGTTTGTTCTGCCTTTCAAGTGTATAAAAATTTTTAATTATTCCCATATCATGAGTCATCTACATTTTTGTAAGGTCTTGTTTCATAATAACTATCCATCTAAAATAATTGTTCTCAAACTGGAGAAGTCACCATCATCTATTTCTTACTTATATTCTTTCCAGCATAAAGAACATAATTAAACCATAGATAAAATGGAAAAGGATGGGGCCAGTGCTGTGGCTTAGTAGCCTAAGCCTCCGCCTGCGGTGCCAGCATCCCATATGGGCACCAGTTCATGTCCCAGCTGCTCCGCTTCCAATCTCTCTTCTATAGTCTGGGAAAGCAGAAGATGGCCCAAGTGCTTGGGCTCCTGCACCTGTGTGGGAGACCCATAAAAAGCTTCTAGCTTCTGGGGCCGGCGCCGTGGCTCACTTGGTTAATCCTCCGCCTGCGGCGCCGGCATCCCATATGGGCGCTGGGTTCTAGTCCCGGTTGCTCCTCTTCCAGTCCAGCTCTCTGCTGTGCCCCAGGAAGGCAGTGGAGGATGGCTCAAGTGCTTGGGCGCCTGCACCCACATGGGAGACCAGGAGGAAGCACCTGGCTCCCGGCTTTGGATCGGCGTAGCTCCGGCAGTGGTGGCCATTTAGGGGGTGAACCAATGGAAGGAAGACCTTTCTCTGTCTCTCTCTCTCTCTAACTCTATCTGTTAAATTAAAAAAAAAAAAAAAAAAAGCTCCTAGCTTCAGAATCAGCCCAGCTCCCAGCTCTGGCTGTTCCATCCATTTGGGGAGTGAACCAGTGGATGGAAAACCATTCCCTCTGTCTCTCCCTCTCTCTGTAACTCTACCTCTCAAATATATAAATAAAATTCTTTAAAAAAAAATAGAAAAGGATTCTGCCAGAGATCCATTATACCATTTGTTTCCTTAGGCATGAGTACTACCCATATTTGTCATTTATGCTAATATCCTAATATTAACTACATGATAGACACTAGCACCAGGGTATGCTTTTATCTCTAAATTCCTAGGTGAATGCACCAACCCTATTTTCTGATGTGTATCTTCGTTTCTATCTAACTGCTCCAGTCTTCCACAACAGAATGTGGCATCATGAACTCACAATGTCCAAGTTAGTTTTCCCCTTCAAACAAGAACTCCTTCTACTTGCACTTTTTAATCTGTATGTCATAAGGATATCTTTATCATTTGACTCTTTTTCCTCATTCTCTCTAGTATTTTTAAAAATCCTGTTATGTGTCCTTAAAAAAAAAAATCACTCATTGGCAGCTTATCTTGTCCAGTTCAAATGACACTAATTAACTACATCTCCTCAATGACTATATGCTTGAGTTATTACCAAAAGTGCTTAACAAATCTCACCAAGTACTTTTTTTTTTTTTTTTTTTTTTGACAGGCAGAGTGGACAGTGAGAGAGAGAGACAGAGAGAAAGGTCTTCCTTTTGCCGTTGGTTCACCCTCCAATGGCCACCGCGGCCGGCGTGCTGCGGCCAGCGCACCGCGCTGATCCGATGGCAGGAGCCAGGAGCCAGGTGCTTCTCCTGGTCTCCCATGGGGTGCAGGGCCCAAGGACCTGGGCCATCCTCCACTGCACTCCCTGGCCATGGCAGAGAGCTGGCCTGGAAGAGGGGCAACCAGGACAGAATCCGGCGCCCCGACCGGGACTAGAACCCGGTGTGCCGGCGCCGCTAGGCGGAGGATTAGCCTAGTGAGCCGCGGCGCCAGCCTATTTCTTAACTTTCTAAATTCATCCCACACACTAAAAAATCTTTGACAACAAAACAAAATGAAAAAAACTAACATCTGGCCTAGCACGTCAGGTAACTGCAGCTCATGTTGGAATGCCTGGATTCAATACCCAGATGCCGACTCCAGCTTCCTGCTACCGAACTAAGATAGCTGGCTGAGTCCCCAGTTCCTGCACTCAGCCTTTGTGGGACTTTGGATGGGAGCTCTGTGTCTGTCTCTGTCCAAATAATAAATATTAAAAAAAAAAAAATGCCCAATTGAATTAGAAAACAAACAACATAAAAATCATTCCCTCTAGGATCTAAAATATATAATCAAATTCCTCAGCATTGTATTTTATTTTCTACCCTCAATGAAAGACCTCTTCTCCAATCAATTCAGACTCCGGGTTCTAGTCCCGGTTGCTCCTCTTCCAGTCCAGCTCTCTGCTGTGGCCTGGGAGTGCAGTGGAGGATGGCCCAAGTGCTTGGGCCCTGCACCCCATGGGAGACCAGGAGGAAGCACCTGGCTCCTGGCTTCAGATCGGCGCAGCGTGCTGGCTGCAGCACACCAGCTGTAGTGGCCATTTCGGGGGTGAACCAACAGAAGGAAGACCTTTCTTTCTGTCTCTCTCGCTGTCTAACTCTGCCTGTCAAAAAATAAAAATAAAAAAAATTTTAAAAATTTTAAAAATGCAAAAAAGTTAGAATCATGACCTTCTGGATTCAGAAAGACCTATCTTCAAGTCCTGACATGAGGTACCCATGGTATAGCAATAGGTCATTTAACATCTCCAAACCTCAATTCCTTCATGGTTAAAGTGAGAATAATAGCTATCAACTTTATTGTGTTGTTTTACATAATCCATGTACACTCAGTTTCAATCAACAAAAGCACCTCGTAACCTTGAAAAAAATCTCTGGATTACTTTAAAATGTGTACAATTCCTCTATTTCTTTAATCAGCCTCTTTTATTCACAACCACACTATGCCAAGTGTGTTAATTTTATTCTATGTGGAATCATAATTTCAGGTACTAATTTTGTATCAAATTATATTGATTAGAAAATTAAACTCACATCTGAACCAGAAGCTTTCATCATTGCATTCTGCGAAGACTCTTCTTTCTTCTTCTGTTGGAATGTAATCAGCCCCTATGTCTTTTACCAAAGCAAATTGGAAAATATTTAAATACCCATAAAACAACTCAGTTTTATCTAAATATTAACAAAATACACCAGTATTTTTTATTAATGAAGTAGTGAAACAGTTGCTTGAAAACTTTTCACAAAATTGGACTTCAAACAGAATTTAATGCTACTCTGGGCTAGAAAACTCTGACTAGAAAATTTGCTAGCACCAGGCGCTGTGGCACAGCGGGTTAACGCCCTGGCCTGCAGCACCTGCAGCCCATATGGGTGCCGATTCAAGACCTGGCTGCTCCACTTCCAATCCAGCTCTCTGCTGTGTCCTGGGAAAGCAGCATAAGAAGGCCCGGATCCCTGGGCCCCTGCACCCGAGTGGGAGACCCAGAAGAAGCTCCTGGCTCCTAATCGGCACAGTTCCGGCCGTTGCGGCCAACTGGAGAGTGAACCATCAGATGGAAGACCTCTCTGTGTCTCTCTCTGCCTCTCCTCTCTCTGTGTAACTGTTTCAAAAAAAAAAAAAAAAGAAGAAAATATGCTAGACTCAGTACAAAATGGAAAGGTGAGACCCCTTGCTCAGATTACTAAGAATATGAAGATGGTGGTGCCAGTTCGTGTCCTGGCTGCTCCTCTTTAGATCCAACTTTCTGCCATGGCCTGGGAAAGTAACAGAAGTTGGCCCCGAACCCTCGCGGGAGAGCTGGGGGAAGCTCCTGGTGCCAGATCGGCACAGCTTCAGCCATTGCAGCCACTTGGGGAGCGAACCAGCAGATGGAAGACCTTTCTCTCTGTCTCTCCCTCTCTCTGTTTGTAACTTTACCTCTCAAATAAATAAATAAATAAATCTTAAAAAAAAAAAAAAGTATCAGATGGCAACTGTAGAACATTAAACCAAGTGTGGGGTCCTGTGTGAATGCACAGATCAAACACCTATGAAGACCAGCACAGCTGCTACTGTTATTCAAGTGGCATTTTCTTTACATAGAAAGTGCTTCTATTTATAAATACTTAATAGATAGTTACGGGGAATTGGTCTTGGAACTTCTGCATTCGGCTCTCGAAAATCAGCCCTCCCGTTCATCTTCCCTGTATCAAAAACATTTATATTAAGCATTAGAAACTATCAACAAATCAGAAGCAACCAACAAATATTTACTAAACACCAAACATTAAGTACAGTAACTTGATATAATAAAACAGCTACATGAAAAAGTTACATTCTTACTAAAAATTTGGGACTAATTATTAATGTTAGGTTCCTGAATTGAAAAGAGGTGCTTTATAAGTATTTGTCATCTATTTTGGTTTCTCTTCAGAATGAATAAATCTTTCGCCTTTTTTAAGTATCTGTCATCTGCTTAATATAATGATACAAAACACCACCTCAACAACTGAAAAATTTTCCCTTACTGAAGCTTTTAACCTTTCAGAAGTCGATGCACAATGATTAAAATAGTTCTCCAAAGTAGAAGACTTAAAAACCTCAAATCATTCCTGGGTTTCAATTTTAAAAAATGAAATCATCAATCTGGACACACGCAAAGCAGTACTCAAAAAAAAAACGGAATAACAAAGACGTCATAACCTTCTCCTTTGCTGATAACAGCAAATTCCTCAAACTTTCCTCCCTCACCCAGATAATCTTCAAATGACATAGAATATGAGAAAGAAATGTACATTACAAAAATACACATTTTTATTTCTCAATTCTTACTGTTTTTCTTAACCCATCCCTCAGCGCTTAACAGACCAACAGACCAGGTAACTAGTGTATATAATGTTAACTAACATAAGCTTCGGATTATTCTCACTTTAAAGGCAATTTGCATAAAAACAGGAAATGGCATACACGAAGAAGTCTGGCAATTGGACCTTTTCATAAACCATCACTGAGGGCCTACTATACAACCCCTTAGACAGAGAATAGAAATAAAAACAGGATGAATTCGTGCATGGCTGGAGCCTGTTGAACAAACTACTTACACCTTAAAAACCTCCTAGGAAATAATGCAACCCTCTCACTTCCCACAACGGTATCTTCTAGAAACCCTAAAAGGGCATTGTCAAGGCCGACAAGGCCCCTTAAAACAGTACCACTTTAATCTCTTAATTCCATAAACAAAAAACCTGAATTGAACGCTCGCCAGCCTCCCGCCGTACTCCATCCTCCACCCACACTATACCCCTGTCCCACCAGCCATTCCCGAACAACACCCCCGCACATACGTCACCACCACCTTCTCTCCCCTACACCCCACCAAGGACAACCCCTCGCTCGCCCAGGCACCAGCACTCGGAGGCCCGAGACCCAAAGCGCGATCGGTCCACCCCGCAGGAGGAAAATGGCGGAAGGTGCAAACGAGTGGATAGCCGCGCTAAGGTGGAGAGCATAGACGAAGGGGGGCAAATGGCACTTTCTGCGTCACCTCACCCACCTCCCGACGACAGCGGCAGGCGACTGCGAGGCGAGCCCGGGCGACCGGGGCAGATGAGGACCCAAAAAGGGGTAGGGAGGGCGAAAAGCGAGTAGGAGAGCTGCGGGGGTAGGGGTGGGCAGCGACGCAGCCGCCCACGAATCCCCAAGACAAGGGCTCAAAAATGACCGCGACCCGGAAACACTAGTGGCCCACGGCAGGAAATCACGTCAAGGCCTCCCTGCAGCATCTACAGGCGCGTGGCGCCCGGCTGGCCGTCTGCGCCTGCGTCTGCCTGCCCCGCCCTCCGCTGCCCGTCCGTCCTCGCTTCACACGCCAGCCGCGGCGCTGACGAGCTGCACTGCGGCTGCGCGGCGACCGCCGCCGGCCAGGAGGCCGCCCCGCCCCCTCCCTGAAGGCGAGTGGAAGCGAGGCTGAGGCTGTTGTGACGCACCTCGCTCATCTTCCTGTGACACAGCCTGACTGGAACCCTGCACCTTCGTCCGCTTGTTGCAAGTTCCCAGCTTTTCTTGTTTTTCAGTGTTTTGAGGCTTAGCCTCTAGGCTCTATCGTACGACTCAACTTTTAAGCATGCGCGGTAGTTTAGCTGGGAGACCCTCTGGAGTCTAGTGTCTGACCAGGTCTAGAACCTTCCAACATATTGCTTCTTAGGATTTTTTTTTGCTAATTTCTAATAAAAAATGGAAATAATAGCCATTTCATAGGGTTGTTAGTATTAAAACACATCTAAAATGAGGCGCAGGTGCTCGCTGTGTTAGCGAGCATATATTTGAGAGCAGGACTTGGATTTGTCTGGCAGACACCATGCTGCCACACCCAGCAACCAATCGTTCCTTTTCATTCATTCATTCCCTCCGCAAGTACTTACTGAGTACTTATTGGTGCTGAAAGATGTTGGTGACTCGACAGAGAGCAATCCCAGTCTTCAAATTTCGTCAACTCCTAAAACCTCTCAGATGTCATCTCTTTGTGAGCCCCTTTGCCTCTATCCTTACTTTGTCTTTTTTTTTTTTTTTTAAGATTTATTTATTTGGAAGGAGGAGTTAGAGACAAAGGCTGAGAGAGAGGGAGAGAGAGGTCTTCCAGCTGCTGGTTCACTCCCCAGATGGCCACAATGGCCAATCCTAAGGCAGGAGCTTCTTCTGGGTCTCCCTTGTGGGTGCAGGGACCCAAGAATTTGGGCCATCTTCCACTGTTTTCCCAGGCCACAGAGAGCTGGATAGGAAGTGGTGCAGCTGGGACTCAAACCAGCACCCACATGGGATGCCGGCACTGCTGGCAGTGGCTTTACCCACTACACCACGGCACTGGCAGCTTCATCTTTTTCGCTGTCTCAAGAACTGCCCTAAATTTATTCTGCCACAGACATGTTTAAGAGACACAGTCATCTAAAACAAATCTAACCGCGTAGTTCCTTAACCCAGAGCCTTTTAATAACTCCCATCATGCACAGATTCGGAGGCCCCTCAGGCACTTCACCTACTGCCTTTTGTAGTGCTCAGCAGTTAAGAAACAGCCTGGGGCTGGCACTGTGGTATATAGTAGGCTAAGCCTCCGCCAACGGCGCTGGCATCCCCTATAGACTCCAGTTTGTGGCCCAGCTGCTCTTCTTCCAATCCAGCTCTCTGCTATGTCCTGGGATAGCAGTGGAAGATGGCCCAGGTGGTTGGACCCCTGTACCTACATGGGAGACCTGGAAGAAGCTCCTGGCTTCAGATATGCCCAGCTCTGGTCGTTGCGGCCATTTGGGGAGTGAACCAGTGGATAGAAGACCTTTCTGTCACTCCCTCTCTCCGGGGCTCTACCTCTTAAATAAATAAATAAATAATCTTAAAGAAAGAAAAGAAACACAGCCTGTATACAGGGCTACATCTTGCTCCCCAGGCGCAACTATACTCCACACTTTGTCAATTCTTACCAATATTTCAAAATCCTACTTTTATCCTCCTTTATGAAACCATCTCTGAAACACACCCCAGATAGTCACTCCTCTTAGTCCTTACCTTGGATCTGCTCTGTCTCTGCAACACTTCCCTATATTGTATTGTGAACTTCTTGCTTATGGCTGGCTGTTACCGGGCTCTTAGGCCAGGGACCTTGCCTTATAAGTCTTTATACTTCCAAATATATACTCAAGACCATCAGTGTTAATAATCAATATTCAGGCCGGTGCCGCAGCTCACTTGGCTAATCCTTCGCCTGTGGTGCCGGTACTCCAGGTTCTAGTCCCAGTTGGGGCGCCGGTTCTGTCCCGGTTGCTCCTCTTCCAGTCCAGCTCTCTGCTGTGCCCCAGGAAGGCAGTGGAGGATGGCTCAAGTGCTTGGGCCCTGCACCCACATGGGAGACCAGGAGGAAGCACCTGGCTCCTGGCTTTGGATCGGCGCAGTGTGCCGGCCGTAGAGGCCATTTGGGGGGTGAACCAACGGAAAAGGAAGACCTTTCTCTCTGCCTCTCTCTCTCTCTCTCTCACTGTCTAACTCTGCCTGTCAAAAAAAAAAAATCAATATTCATTTAGTCCCTACAAAATGCTAAATTCATTTGAGGCCCAGGGCTTTTGCAGCTGCCCAGCTCTCTTCTATACCAGATTTCTTCGTGGCTTCTTGTCTCAGATTTCTCATCTCTACAACAAAGAGGCCTTCCTTGAACATCAAAATAATATGACACCCCAGTCACTCTCCATGTCACCTCATTTGTTTTCTAAAAATTTATCAACTAATTTGTGTAATCTCTCTCTTCTTCTCCCCTTCCTCTTCCTGCTCCTCTTCCTCAGTAAAATTAATCATCCTCAAGAACAAAAGCCATATCTGAAATTTCACACTGTATGCCAGACAGATATGGCTTTTGTTGAGTACATTTTTCCAAGAGAAGAAATTAAAAAAAAAATAAGAAAATTGGGGTCAGCACTGTGGCAGAGCAGGTTAAGCTGCTACTGCCTTCAATGCTAGCATCCATGTGACCACTGGTTTGAATTCCGGCTGCTTCACTTTGATCCATATCCTTGCTAATGGCCTAGGAAACCAGTGGAAGGTGGCCCAAGTGCTTGGGCCCCTGCACTCACATGGGAGACCTGGAAAAATCTAGCTGCTGGCTTCTGATTGGTTCAGTGGATGGAAGCGCTCTCTCTAACTCTACCTCTCAAAAAAATAAATAAATCTTTTTTAAAAGAAGTTATTTGTATCATTTGCAAGTGTACTTTGATTAACATGTAGAATACAATGGAAAGAGAACAGAATGATTGGGAATCACGTGGAGAAAAGGATAGGGTACTTTTTCCAGAAGTTCATCTAGAGGAGAAAGCAAGGAATGAATGAAGGTTAGTTTTGTTTATTTTTTAATGCCGTAGCTACTTAAATGTAATTAGCAAAGATAAAGAAGCAGTAGAGAGAAGAGTTGAAAATACAGAAGAAAAAGGGATGATTAATAGCGCAAGGTATATTTCTCAACCAGTACTCTCATATATGTATTTTAAGTTTGCCACAAACTATTGATCCACTCACTCAGCCTTTGGGGTAGGCTGTGGACCAGTTGCCTGCTTCATAAGCAACTATCTTCATGTCCTCTTAGGACAACTAGAAAAGAAAATGTCGGTGCCAGCGCTGTAGCACAACAGGTAAAACTGCCACTTGCAATGCCAGCATCCCATGTGGGCACCAGTTCAAGTCCTGACTGCTCCACTTCCGATCCAACTCCATGCTAATGCACCTGGGAAGTCAGCAGAGGATGGCCAAGTACTTGAGCCCTTGCACCCTTGTGGGAAACCCGGAAGAAGCTCCTGCCTCCTGGCTTTGGTCTCGCCCAGCCCTAGCCATTGCAGCCATTTGGGGACTGAACCATTTAATTGAATTTCCACAGTGTTTTAAGTACCCCTGTGTGTACGTGTGTGTGTGTGTGTGTGTGTGTGTGCTATATGTTTTAGTCCATTTTTTACGGCTGAAACTGAATACCTGGAACGGGGTAATTTGTAAGAAAAGAAAATTTAGTTCTCACGTTCTCAAGGCTGCAAAAGCCAGGGGGCAGCACCTGGGGAGGGCTTTATTGCTTGTGGAAAGTTCTCTGAGTCTTTTGTTTTTTTAATGATTTTATTTTTATTTATTTGACAGGCAGAGATACAGAGAGAGAGAGAGAGAGAGAGAGAGAGAGAGAGAGGTCTTCCTTCTGTTGGTTCACTCCCCAAGTGGCCACAACGGCCAGAATTGCACCGATCCGGTCTCCCATGTGGGTGCAGGAGCCCAAGCACTTGGGCCATCCTCCACTGCTTTCCCAGGCCACGGCAGAGAGCTGGACTGGAAAAGGAGCAACCGGGATGGTGCCCATATGGGATGCCAGTGCCACAGGTGGAGGATTAACCTAGTGCGCCATGGCACCGGCCCCTTCTCTGAGCCTGAGGCAGCAAATCTATTGCATTGTGGGATGGAACCAGCTTGCCACAGAGAGCTCACTTTTATAACACAGCCATTCCTGCGATTACCCATGAGTCCATTAATCCACACATTGATCTACCCTCATGACTCAGTCACCTCCTGCAGGTCTCATCTCAAAGTTTCATTAACACATGACTTTGAGGATTAGATTTCCAATACTTGAATTTTGTGAGGACACACACTCAAACCATGGCATCCTATACAACTCCTCAATCTGTTGGGGTCTTAAGCCTGAGACTGGCCCCTGACCAGCAGGGGACAGTACAAGCACTCCCTGACAAGGTGAACAGGAGAGGTCAGGTCGACGGGTCAGGCACACTGCAGCAAGCACCTGTGAGTTCTGTCGAAGCGGGAACTACTTTATTGAGGAAGTGTGCGGGCTTATAAGGCTTACAAAAGACATGCGCAGTAGGGGAGCCAATCAGCAAAAAGGTCATGCAGGTGTGGGTGGACCACGCACAGGGGCATCTTAAGCAAGGTATAGGGATCACGCGCTGTCAACGTGTCCAGAACCAAAGCGGACCTATCCCTGCTGGTGGTCTGATCTTATGTAGCTTAACCGAAGCAGTCACAGACACACCCTTCGAACATCCGCCAGGCGCCATATTGTAATGGAGGTTTTAGGCAACGCCCAACATCAATCCCCTACTCTGGTACATTGTACAAATGGTGCCATTTTTTGAGATGTGCTATGATATAACAAAGGTTGCAGCATACTGGCATAGAAGTTGTCAGCAGGTAGAGAAATGAGGTAGCGCACAGATGGAGAGAGAGACATGAATGGAAAAAATGGAAAAAGGGCTGACCTGTCCTTCAGAGGAGGAAAGGGATGGCAGGTATAGAATGCAGGTCATTTCACACATTTATGATAGAAAGATGAGTCAGTTGAGGATAATGACAAGAGAAAAGTTGAAATTATGGACAACAGAATCAATGTTGAGTAGGGTAGACATGAAAACAAATATGGGTAAAGGTAAGAGTATCAAAGATTTGGCAGTCATCATGATGTCAAAGAACAGGTTTTGGAGGGGAAGTCTGTGGGAGAGCTGGAGGAATACAATGTTTACTAGTTGATATGTTTCATATACTTCATATCTCATAATCTGAGGACTTTTTAAAATTTATTTTATTTATTTGAAAGAGTTACAGAGAGGTAGAGACAGAGTTCTTCCATTAGCAGCTGGTTCACTCCCCAAATGGCTGCAATGGTTGGAGCTGAGCCCATCTGAAACCAAGAGCCAGGAGCTTTCTCCGGGTTTTCCACATGGATGCAGGGGCCTAAGGACTTGGGCCATTCTCTGCTGCTTTCCCAGATGCATTAGTGGGGAGCTGGGAGTGGGGCCCTGGATTGGAAGTGGAACAGCTGGGACTTGAACCAGCGCCCATATGGGATGCCAGCATTGCGGGCCAGGGCTTTAACCCACTGCGCTACAACACCAGCCCCAGAAAGCTGAGGAATTTTATAAGAACTGAAGCTGCTGTCCTTGAGAATGGGAGAGAGAAGCAGCTGGGAGATTGGTCTCCACCTTATCAGAACTTAGTTCCCAAACCTCAGGAGTCAAGTCTAAATTCATTCACACATAAAGCCCACTACAGTTTACAGACTTTTATCAAAGTGCAGCCCTTCTTGAAGACCCTCCAGACCTTCTAAGGGAGGCCCATTTGCAGGTCACTCTAAATAGTCATAGTGTTATGTAAATGAAGTTTTCAGACAATTAATCCCAGCTCTTCCTTGGAAACATAACCATTTCTAAGTCTGCTACACAGAGATCTGCATCTGCCTCTATGTGAGTTTCTTCTGAAGATAACGTAAAGGGACTTCAGAAATTCTGGAATCCTAGTATGCATCTGAATTAAGTATGCACATGTCTGGGGCATTTTTTAAAATGTTTTTTTAAAAATTGATTTATTTTACATGTAGAGTCAGGGAGATACACAGGGCTCCCATCCACTGGCCCAAATGCCCTCGGGAGCTGAGGCTAGGTTGCAGCCAAAGCCAGGAGCCAGAAACTCAATCCAGGCCCCTTGAATGGATGGCAGAAACTTAACCACTTATGCCATCACTACTGCCTCCCAGGTTCTGTCCCAGCAATAAGCTGCAATCAGGAATCAGAGCTGAGACTTGAACCCAGGCACTCATAATGGGGTGCAGGGGTCTTAACAGCTAGGCTAAATGTCCACCCAACCTGGGACCTATTTTGTGATGAGTCTCTTTTTTCAGCACAAGTGATGAAGAGAAGCTTCAATAAAATTATAAGGACCCTGTGTCCGTATTAATATGAAAATAAGTATCTTTGAGACCCTACATCTTACAAAGTACTAGTACTCAACAATCCTCTTTACTGCATACAGTAAATGTCAGTTTTGCTTAATTTTTTTTTTTTTTTTGGAGAGTTAGAGTACTAAAAAGGAATGTAAAAAAGAGAGGGAAGCATACCAGTGAGGTAGCCCAGACTGCTCACTTAGAATCATTCCTGGGAGCAACTGAAAATAGTTTGTCCAGTTTTTTTCCCTTAAACATTTATTTTATTTGAAAGGCAGACTTAAGGGAGGGGGGAGAGAAGGAGAGGGGAGGGGGGAAGGGAGGGGAGAGGGGGAAGGGCAGGGTAGAGGGAGAAGATCTTCCATTCACTGGCTCACTTCCCGAATGAAACAGCTGGGGCTGGGCCTGGACCTTGCAGAAGCCAGGTGCATGGAACCCCATCCAGGTCTCCCTCGTGGGGCTCAAGGATCTGGGTCATCTGCTACTTTTCCAGACACATTAGCAGGGAGCTACATTGGAAGTAGAGCAGCTGGGTCTCGAACAGGCACTCTCATAAGGGATGCCAATGTCACAAGAGAAAGCTTAATCCCTTACACCGCAACACCAGCTCCTCCCTAACCTGAGTTCTAACTCCAGTATCCTGAGTATTGTGTTCAAACACGAATCTATCTTGTTACAATTATGCAAAGAGTCAACTCTCTGTCAAAGGTCCGAGGAGACTTTTTTCCACATCCAGGTGTCTGCGTATTGCAGAGAACCTTTTCACTACAGCGAATGTATGAAAAGAAAGACTTTCTGAAGAGCCATCCCCTGCTTTTCTTCTTTATATGGCAGCTTTATTTTCAGGCAGAAGCTGAGTGTGTGTGGGTTAGGGGGGAACCCCTCTGCGGGAGGTGACCCTGGCTGCAGTGTTCCTCATACTGTCAATCAACCAGAGAGCCATCTGTCCCACTTTAGGTTCCAGGAGCCATCATGCACATCTGCTGTGCCTTTTCTAATGTCACTTATAGAACCCACTAAAAGCTGTTACATGAATTAGGGGAACCAGAGTGCAGCTGCATGGAGCTTATTTTGAATTTTTGCACCTGGGTCCTACATGCCAATCTCAGTTTTGAGATAACTTTTAAATGACATTAGAATCACAAAGTGAATAAACCATTTTAAAATAAAACTTTTAAAAGAGTGGGTCTTAAAATTTTGTTCTCTGAAAGTTTTAAAATTATATACATATAACAATTCCAACCAAATGTTTAAAATTCAAGCCAACTGTATAAATATTTAAATAATTACTCATGAGTTCCTCTTAAGAAAATAGTACCACATGAAACAAAATGCTGTTAATACTGACTCAAGAGCCAAGTACTTTATGATATGGAAGCTGGTTTGATGTCTGCTGTAGAGATACTACATGCAGAGATGCAGGCTGCAAATCTAGCACATTAACAGCTTCAGGCTGGTTTCAACCACAACTTGACCCTAAGACAGATATAGCATTCACTTATTTGTCTTTGAGGGAAATGAGGATTTTCATATGCTCCTGTTATGACATAGTATTTTTAAAAACTTACTGACCCAGAATAGTAAAATCAAAGAAAAATCAGTACCGGCTGCATGGATACTTCCCAAAGCTCATGGAAAAATAAACATTTCTTTTTTAGGTTGAGAGAGACAGAGAGAGAGAGAGCACTTTCATCCACTGTTCATTTCCCAAATGCCTACAATGGCTAGGGAGGAGCTAAACCCTGGAGCCTAGCACTCAGCTCAGATCTCCTGCATAAGTAGAGGAACCCAAATGCTTAAGCCTTCAGTGCAGCCTCCCAGGGATCTTATAAGCAGGAAGTTGGAATCAGGAGTCAGAACTGGGTATTGAATCCAGGTACTCTGAAGTGAGACACAGGCATCCTAATCCATGTCTTAAGCACTAGGCCAAATGCCTACTCCAAACTTGTGTTTTAATTCCATCTTCCACAAACTTGTGGAATTACCCTTGTATGACCTGAAAATCCTGTTTTTCTCAGTATTGGCCCATGAAGCATTTTCAAACCATGTCATTATGATAACTCTTCCCATACCTGTTTTCCTGTTTGCCCATAATACTGATTCTTGCAAGTAAAGAAAAATTTCCCCAACATGTATGATAACAGTATCATGCATACCAGGCTCTTTTTTAAAACTTAGGGGGCCGACATTGTGGCAGAGCAGGTAAAGCCTCCGCCTGCAGTGTCAGCATCCCATATAGGTGCCACTTCAAGTCCTGGCTAATTCACTTTGATCCAGCTCCCTGCTAATGCATCTAGGAAAGCAGCAGAGGATGGCCCAAGTGCTTGGCCCTTGTACCCACGTGGGAGACCTAGATGAGGCTCCTGGCTTTAACTTGGCCCAACCCCAGCTGTTGCAGCCATTTGGGGAGTGAACCAGAAGATGGAAGATCTGTCTCTCTCTCTCTCTCTCTCTCTCTAATTCTGCCTTTCAAATAAATAAAATAAATATTTTTTAAAAAGTTTGATTAGAAGAAAAATCATAAAATGTGGTATTTCTTAAAAGGGCCTTTAGTAGATGCAGTCAGAAGCCACAGGCTCTTATGACAACGTGTACCTGCTGTTCTGCGCATGTGCCTGTACATACTCTTTATTCCATTGCTATGGAACTTCTGCTTGCTATGCTGTCCAAGACCAGACCTACATTTGTTGTTTTGGTTTTGGTTTTGTTCTTTTAGTTTATTTTCACTCTACTTGAAAGGTGGGGTGTGGGGGGCAGGGACAGAGAGGTCTTCCTTCTACTGATTCACTCTCCACGTGCCACAATGGTTAGGGCTGGACCAGGCTGAAGCCAGGAACCCAGACCGCCATCCAGGTCTCCCATGTGGGTGGGAGAGACCCAAGTACTTGAGCCATCACCTGCTGCCTGCCAAGATAAGCCTTAGTAGACTCATAGAATGGCAGATGTCCTAAATAGCACTCTGGCCTCAGAATCAGCCCTAAAGGCATTCGGATCTGGCTGAAAAGCCCATGAGAGTATTTCAGGCATGGAAAGCCAAGACACTCTGGCAAAAGATCTCTGCGAGTGAGATCCCAGTGGAAAGAACAGGTCTTCAAAGAAGGAGGTACCTTTCTCTGAAGGGAGGAGAGAACCTCCACTTTGACTATGACCTTGTCTAAACAAGATAAGAATCGGAGAACTCAGAGGGCTTCCATAGCCTTGGAAACTCATGACTGGAGCATAGGGAGACTACTGATGCCATAGACAGGAGTGTCAATTGGTAAAGTCAACAACAGGAGTCACTGTGCACTTACTCCTCATGTAGGATCTCTGTCCTTAATGTGCTGTACATTGAGACTTAAGGCTATAACGAGTACTCAAACAGTATATTTCACTTTGTGTTTCTATGGGGGTGCAAACTGTTGAAATCTTTACTTAATGTATACTAAACTGATCCTCTGTAAAAAAAAAAAAAAAAGAAAAAAAAAGAAATTATCAACTCCCAACTTGACTCTCACTGGGATTAAACATGACAATAGGTCTGATCTGATTTCATCATCATTTAAAAAAATCATCTATTATTTTTCACTTTATGTTTCTGTGTGGGAGCAAACTGTTGAAATCCTTACTTAATGTATACTAAGCTGATCTTCTGTATATTAAGATAATCGAAAATGAATCTTGATGTGAATGGAAGGGGAGAGGGAGTGGGAAAGGGGAGGGTTGTGGGTGGGAGGGACGGTATGTGGGGGAAGCCATTGTAATCCATAAATCGTACTTTGGAAATTTATATTCATTAAATAAAAGTTAAAAAAAAAAGAAATTATTCATTTGTTAGGCCAGGATATAACTGTATAATCCATGTACCCACATAAAGAAAAAAATGATACAATTGCTCACCACTTAAATGTAATTGATATTATTTTCTTCTTAAAATTGCAAGACTTGGTTATCTAGGTAAATTGGGTTAAAATAAACAAGAGAGATTTCTAATGTATCTTATATGAAGATGTATGTCTTTTTTCAAATAGATCTAAGATAAGTAATAGTGTTAGCAATACAAGGATTCAAATAATTTATTAAGTGGAAAGTCCCTATATTAATTATCCATCGTGGGGCTGACGCTGTGGCGCAGTGGGTTAATGCTCTGGCCTGAAACTCCTGCATCCCATGTGGGCGCTGGTTTGAGACCCGCCTGCTCTGCTTCCAATCCAGCTTTCTGCTATGGCCTGGGAAAGCAGTAGAAGATGGCCCAAGTGCTTGGGACTCTGCACCCACGTGGGAGACCTGGAAGAAGATCCTGGCTCCTGGCTTTGGATCGGCACAGTTCCGACTGTTGCAGCCAACTGGGGAGTGAACCATCAGATGGAAGATCTCTCTCTCTCTCTGCCTCTCCTCTCTCTGTGTAACTCTGACCTTCAAATAAGTAAATAAATCTTAAAAAAAAAATGTGTGGGGGCCTGTGCTGTGGCGTAGTAGGTTAAGTCCCTGCCTGTGGAGCCAGCATCCTCTATGGGCACCAGTTCAAGTACCGGCTGCTCCACTTCTGATCCAGCTCACTGCTAATGGCTTAGGAAAGCAGTAGAAGATGGCCCATGTGCTTGGGCCCCTGCACCCATGTAGGAGACCCAGAATAAACTCTTGGATCCTGACTTTGGATTGGCCCAGCACCGGCTGTTGTGGCCATTTGGGGAGTGAACCAGCAGATGGAAGATCTCTCGATCTCTCTCTCTCTCTCTCTCTGTTTCTCCCTCTCTCTGTGACTCTACCTCTCAAATAAATAAAATAAATCTTTTAAAAAAAAAAGTGTTTATTACAACCCAGTGATTATGGATCAGGAATTTGGCAGTGGGTTAGCTGTGTGTGGTTCTTGCTTGGGGTCTCTTAGGAGGCTGTGGTTTCGGTGTAGCTGGGGGTTCAATCACCTGAAGGCATCTCTGAGGGCTGCAGGGTCCATTTTCAAGGCAGCTTAATCGTGTGCTTGTTGGCGGAGGCCTTGGTTCTTCTGCACAGGGCTCATGATCAGGCCTCAGGCCTCTGCAGAGCAAGTGATTCGAGAGAGAGGCAGGAGCTGTCATGCCCCTTATCACCTAAGGATCAGAAGTGATGCACCATCACTTCCTCGAGATCAAAGGGAGGCATATCAAAGCTTTTTGGACATACTGTGTTTCAAAGCCACCAGTCTCTATCGCACAGAAGCATAGCTTGATGTCAGAGTTGTCTGTCGTAGGGATGACGCTCCATTTTCCTGGAATAAGTAGTCTCCCTTCCACATCTCCAGTGTCTCACTTGCCATTTATTCCACAGGCTATTGTCTTTGTTGTCTTTTATCACCACTTCTGCTCTGAGCCTCTTCTCCAAGGGTCACTAATGACTTCCTGGCCGCTAAATTAAATGGATGCTTCTTACATCTCTGCAACATTTGATACTGGCCATCAGTCCCTATATAAAACTGTCTTTCTTTTGGCTTCCAACACAATCCTGGTTCCTGGTTTTCTGTTGTATGTTCACAGAGTGGGGTCTCAGCCTGACTGCTCACATGAGCTGGTATTTCAAATTTCCCTCCTTCCTCCTTCCCTTCCTCCTTCCCTCCTTGTTTCCCTCCCCTTCCCCTTCCCCTTCCTCTCCCCCTCCCCCTTCCTCTTTCCTCTTCCCCCTCCCCTTCCCCCTCCCCTCCCCTTCCCTTCTCTTTCCTTTCCTTTTTAAATGGAGAACCGTGCTTCTGAAATCCAAGCACATTCTTACTGTACATCAATCCATTGCTTCTCACAGCTGCATAGCCCCCAACACTGTATATCCACAATTTACTCTAAGCTCACCCAGGCATGGGTTCACAGGACACTTCAGACTTACCACCTCAGTTAAAGAAACCAAGACCACGCTTTAAGTCATGCCTTTCAGGCCTGGGTGAGAATTCTCCAGGGTGTGTGCACCCAGAAGGACAGTGGCTATGCAGGGCTCTTAGTGGACCAAGCACTGCCCTACTTCTCTCCAGAATAGTTGCACCAGGCTGTTCTACCAACAGTGATGTGGCTTCCTGTGTCATATGTCCCCACATTCTTACCAAATGTTGTCTTTGATCTAGCTTTCTAATTTACATCAGTCTTTTTGATATGAAGTAATGCTCACTGCCATGGCGACGTGTTATCCTCCAGGAAAGGTGAGTATAGCATATTGGTTTCTTAGGGATGTCACAACAAAGTGCCAAAATGGGGGGGCGGTTAAAGATTTATTTTATTTGAAAGGCAGAGTTACAGAGAGGCAAAGGCAGAGAGAGAGAGAGAGAGAGAGAGAGAGAGGGAGAGAGAGAGAGAGGTATTCTATCTGCTAGTTCACTCGTCAGGTGGCTGCAACAACCAGAGCTGGGCATATCCGAGCCAGGAGCCAGGAGCTTCTTCTGGGTCTCCCATACAGGTGCAGGGACCATCTGGGTGCAAGGACTTGGGCCATCTTCCACTACCTTCCCAGGCCATAGCAGAGAGCTGGATTGGAAGTGGAGCAGCTAGGACTGGGACTCGAACTGGCATCCATATAGGATGCTGGCACTGCAGGCTTTACCAGCTATGCCACAGCACTGACCCCAGGGGCTGAGGAGGAGGAGGTGTATTTAAAATAGAAAGGTTTTACTGCCTAACAGTTGTGGAGGTGCAAAGTCCAACATCGGGAAGCCATGCATGCTATCCTTCCCTGCCTCATTGCTCTCGTGGTGTCTGCCAGCACTCCTCAGTGTGCCGGGCTTGTGCAAGCCTCATGCCAGTCACCTGGCTATCTTCTCCCTGTGTCTTCACACTGTCTTCCTCTGTGCATATCTATCTCTCATCTAAACTTCCCATTTTTATGAGGACACCAGTCATAGGAGATTAGGATTCACCTTAATGACCCCATTTTAACTTGATTCCCTGTGTAAAAACCATATTTCCAAATATGATCACGATCTGAGATAGTGGAAATTAGGGTTTCAATGTATCTTTTGGAGATATCCAATTCAACTCATAACATACATTGTATTTATGCTCATGTAAAGCACTGCCAAAGTAATGACAAGCCATATGAGACTAGAAATGATCTGTGCTATATTATGCAACAAATATGAAATTGGGTGAATACTAAAGAAACTTTTGATTAAAATATCAGATAACATGAGCATAAAATATACTAGTTTACAATGAGCTAAGTTTTGATCTAATCAAGTTAGAAAATAAATATCAAATATCATGAGCAGATTTCTGTCTACCACAGTAAATATTTACCATTGCTCTTACCCAGACTCCCATCTTCCTTCCTCCAGTAGCAGTGCCCTGGAGTTTCCTTTGCCAAACAAAATGCTTCCCACTGAGTGAGTGTGGAGAGACTGAGGCTGATTGTACCCCTCAGATCTAGCCAGCGACCCATCTCAAACTGGACTGATGGTCATCCACTCTGGGATTTGGCGGACAGTACTAGGGAAAAGGCACACTCTTTCCACCAGCGTTGCTAAGCTGCTGGTGCCTGCCTCAGAAGGAAGCCACTGCAGAAGAGCACAGGGACCAGAATGGATGAGACAGAGGTTTCCTGATACCTGTATCCAGCTGCACATGGAGTACAGAGCTACCTCTGGAAGTTACAGTCACATAAACAAAATAGGCATTCCTTTTTAATCTAATCTAGTTTGAATTGGTGTTCAATTCTTGCATACAAAGAATCCCAATTAACATGTGACTGACACAGAAAGATAAAGAGGTCCATAAAACACCACAAAAAAAAAAAAAAGAAATATTCAAGACTTATGCAGCATGATTACTTTTTTTTGTCAAAAAATGAAAATAAAATAGTTAGGGGTTGGCACTGTGGCACAGCAGTTTAAAACCCCAGCCTTACAGCACTGGCATCCCATATGGGCACTGGTTTGAGTCCTGGCTGCTCCACTTCCAATCCAGCTCTCTCCTATGACCTGGGAAACCAGTAGAAGATGACCCAAGTGCACCCATGTCAGGGACCCCGAGGAAACTCCTGGATCCTGGCTTTGGATCCACCCAGCTCCAGCTCTTGTGGCCATTTGGGGAGTGAACTAGCGAATGGAAGACCTCTCTCTCTCTCTGTCTCTACTTCTCTCTCTGTAACTCTTTCAAATAAATAAAATTAAATAATCTTTAAAAAAAAAAAGAAAATAGTTAGGAATGGTGAATGTATATGAGTGCAGAGCGAAGAGTTTTTCCTCAGAGAACGGCATACAGGCATTCCTACATTCTGTATATTTTCTAATTTAAAAACAAGTTGGACAATAAACATGTATATAATTATCACTAGAAAAATAAATGTTATTGTGAAAAATTTGAAATAGCAAGTAGTTATAGTCATGGTTTTATGGTAAGTGAAAATGAGGCAGTGTTAGCATAGTGTTGTAGACAGAATAACACAGTGCTTAGCAGTAGAGATCCGAGTATCAGGCAGCTAGGACTCAACTCCTACTGAGATTGCTTAACTTGTATCACTTTTTTCAAGTTAATTATTCTGAACTGATTTTTCCCTCTATGAAAAGTAGAAAATGGAGGGGCTAGCACTGTGGAGTAGTAGCTTAAGCCTCCGTCTGCAGTACTGGTATCCCATATGGGCATCATTTCAAATACTGGCTGCTTTACTTCTGATCCAGCTCCCTGCTAATGCACCTGGGAAAGCAGCAGGAGGTGGTCCAAGTGCTTGGGCCCCTGCATCCACGTGGGAGACCTAGAAGAAGCTCTTGGCTCCTGGCTTCAGCTCAGCTCAGCTCTGGAAGTTGTGACCATTTGGGAATAAACCAGTGGATGGAATACCTCTCCCTCTGTCTCTCCCTTTATCTGTCTGTAATTCTGCTTCTCAAAAAAATTAATACATCTTTTAAAAAAGGAAAGTATAAGATGGTAATAATACCTATATCACAAGGTTGCTTTAAGGAATAAATTGGATAATTTATTCAAAGTATTTGTCACATAGCAAACAGTTCATTTACATTTGAAAAAATATAAAAAAACTACAGAATTTCAGTATTTTACTTGAGAGAGAGAAAAAGTACTCCCACCTGCTGGTTCACTCCTCAAATGCCAGGGCTGGTCGGTCAAAGCCAGGAGTCAGTAACTCAATCCCAGTCACCCATGGGGGTGTCAGGAACCCAATTACCTGAGCTGTCACTGCTGCCTCCCAGAGTCTATATTGGCAGGAAGCTGGAGTCAGGATCCTGAGGTGGGACTTGAACTCAGGCACTCCAGTATGGGACACAGGTGGTCTACCAGCATCTTAACTACTAGGCCAAATACCCACTCCTATACACCAATATTTTAATAGTAGTTTTTCTGGGATTTTAAGTTACTGATACATTTTATTTGTTTTATAGTTTATATTTTTTAGAAATGATAGTCACAAAAAAGTGAAATTAATGCATCTGGTTTCCTATAAAATACAATGATGATAGAAAAAATTATCAACAACAATAGCCAATATCTCTGAGAGATTTAGCAGTTTTTCATTTAGAAGAAAGATCTCTAACTACACCTCCAGATTTGCCTCCAGACAAAGATATATAAGAAAGGGGAAATCCTGGGAAAGTTCCAGGAGAAGGGAGGTTTGAAGAAAGTAATAATAATATCTTATATTTGTATAGAAATTATACTTCACAAATGCTATTGGATTGTAAGAAAAATTTACATAGATACTGTTACTTATCCTTCACAAACATGAAGCTGCCATAGAGAGAGATTATATGGCAAAAGTCATGGAATTTGCAAATAACCAAACTGGCGCTTAAATCCAGGTTGCCTATGTAAAAACAAACAAAAATTGGAAAGGAAAAAAGACCATAACACTGATGCTTTTTCAGAATCTGGAGAACCTTTTCCTAGAAGTTGCTCCTGATAATAATATTAGATATTTTTTCCTGTGACTCATTCTAAAAAAAAAATCTTTATGGTTCTTAGGGGAATTCCACAATACTATTTTCATCTTTTAGGAGTGCTTTGTTTTTTGATGTTCAGTTTTTCTTAAACAAAAATTTTCAACATGGTTGATCACTTGTACAGGTCTCCAGAAATAACCAAATTTCAGAAGAAATTTGAATAAGAAAAATAGCTTCAGAGAAATTTCTTTAATGTATCCATACTCATATTTGTTTTGGAGTAGGGATGAAGAGGGGAGGTTAGAGGTAAAAAGAGGAACTCTCATTAACAAAAACTGAAGAAAATGTTTATATCTGAACATTAACGAACATAAAGAAATGGAGAAGTTGAAAGGTAGTCAGTCCACACAGAGGGAAATGACACGTGGAGTCGCAAAAATAGGCAAGAGCTTTAAATAAATCTGGGCAGGAATAGTGTGTTTGTCCTGAAGGCAGGGCAAGAGGTCTGTCTCTAGCACAAGACCAGCACAGGCCATTAAAGGGAATTTTAGGAAGGGAGTGACATTGTTAGAATGGCAACAGAGGAAGTTGATTTTGGCAGCTGCTTTGGGAAAGGACTTGTGGAGGAAATAAATGCCGAAGAGGAGCTTTCTCAAAGGCGTTCACGACTCTCCTACACTACACATAGGTGGAACTGTAAAAATGGGAAGGGTTGAACACCCAAGCATGGTCTATTTTAAACACTATTGAATCTTTCTGATTCAAATCCTTTTCCTTAAATCTTATTTTTTCATCTGTCTCTTCACCACCCATTGAATTTAGTTCTCATTAAGACTTACTCAAAATCATTTTAACAACAGTGTGTTTTAAAATTGACTGCTTTAATCACCTGCGTTAACTTTCTGTTGTGTCTCGGTAAGACTCAGGCAGGTTTCGAGAGTTTTCAAGTGCAGCCATCTGGGCATCCCAGACTCCAGCAATAAGCTTTTAACACCTTAGGCTTGCAGTGTTAATATAAAACACACATTGTTTCAAATGTCACTCTGTGTCATGAGTTTACATCAAGTGTTGGTGTGGGGGTGAAAGGCTCCTGTAATAGTTTTTGGCTTGTTGGAACATGAGTTTCAATTCTTTGAACTGTGGTCCTCCTACTATTTATCTAGCATAGTTCATTGTTGGATAAACACTCACCAGCCTACAAATGTTCTCTCCCTTTTATTTTGTTTCATTTTTCAAAACTGTTGCTACTTTCTCTCACAGTGAGCTGCTTTGCATTTTTAAACTATGTCCAGATTAATGGTGACTGTCAATATGTGTTTGACAGTAACACTGGGAATGAAGATTATAATTGTCAAGAAGAAAATAATGTACTATAAATAGTTTCTATTTTCATATGATATTTTTATCATGGAATTTTAGGAGTTTAACAAACACCAATTATGAAACTTTTTTTCCCTCAGTAACTTAAGTCCTTAGGGAAAGAGCCATTAGCTCATATCAATTTTCTGTGGTGTATTCTGGGAAAGAATGATGTGACCTCTAGGTTGATTTTTTTTTTAAAGATTTACTTTATTTGAAAGAGTTACAGAGAGATCAGAATAAATAGAAAGAGAGAGAAATATCTT
Organism: Oryctolagus cuniculus; assembly: GCF_051225735.1. NCBI lineage: Eukaryota > Metazoa > Chordata > Mammalia > Lagomorpha > Leporidae > Oryctolagus > Oryctolagus cuniculus. The sequence continues at coordinate 42,146,295 of NC_142868.1, read as the reverse complement.
CTATCTTCTGGTTCACTCCCCAGATGGCTGCAATAAACCAGGGATGGGCCAAGATGAAGCTAGGAGCTCAGAACTCCATCCGGGTCTCCCTCGACGGTTGCAGGTACCCACATACTCAGGCCATCTTCCAGTGCTTTCCCAGGTGCATCAGCAGGAAGCTGGATCAGAAGTGGAACAGCTAGGACTGCAACCAGCATTCATATCAGACGCTGGCATCTCAGGCTGTGGCTTAACCTGCTGCACCATAGTGCAGGCCCTTAGCTAATGCTTTTTTTTTTTTTTTTTTTTTTGACAGGCAGAGTGGACAGTGAGAGAGAGAGACAGAGAGGAAGGTCTTCCTTTGCCGTTGGTTCACCCTCCAATGGCCGCCGCGGCTGGCGCGCTGCGGCCGGCGCACCGCGCTGATCCGATGGCAGGAGCCAGGAGCCAGGTGCTTTTCCTGGTCTCCCATGGGGTGCAGGGCCCAAGCACCTGGGCCATCCTCCACTGCACTCCCTGGTCACAGCAGAGGGCTGGCCTGGAAGAGGGGCAACCGGGACAGAATCCGGCGCCCCAACCGGGACTAGAACCCGGTGTGCCGGCGCCGCTAGGCAGAGGATTAGCCTAGTGAGCCGCGGCACCGGCTAGCTAATGCTTTTTGATTTCAATACTGGGGGATTCCTGGGGTAAGCAGCCTATACTAGAACTGATTAAGCCCATGGCTGATGTGCCTGGGAGCCACAGCATATGCCTTTGGACACTGGTATGGTTTGACCACACTTTGTCCCTTGAAGGTTCGAGTACTGGAAACTGGATCCCCAGTGTGGTGGGATCCATGAGACACATGATTAGTTCTTTAAAATGGATTAATGTTGTCCCAAGGGATTTCTGGTGCGCCCCCTCCATGGGGTTAAATTAGCACTGAGAGAGCAAGTGTATGATAGAACAAGCTTAGCCCTTCTCTGAGCTCCAGCTTCATCTCTCATCCTGTGAGCATTTCCACATGTGCCACTCCCCACTCCCAAGCTCCCACTATGTGATGCCATCTACCGTGTTGTGATGGAACATGTGGTTCTTACCAAATGCAGTCACCTGATCTCACCTCCAGAACTCTGAGGCAAAAGAAGTCTCTTACAAAGTGCCAAGCCTCAGGTGTATTTACCATAGCAACACAGAGTGGACTGAGTCACTGAAGGAAGGAATTTTCCAAGGGAATGTGTGCCTTTTGGTTTTTTAAGATTTATTTATTTGGAAGGCGGAGTTACTGAGACAGAAGGAGAAAGAGAGAGAGAGAGAGAGAGAGAGAGAGAGAGGGAGGTTGGTCCTCCATCCATTGTTTCACTCCCCAAATGTCTGCAATGACCAAGGCTGGGCCAAGCTTAAGCCAGGAGCCAGGAGCCTCTTCCAGGTCTCCACGTAGGTACAGGGGCCCAAGGACTTAGACCATCTTCTGCTGCTTTCCCAGGCCATTAGCAGGGAGTGAATTGGAAGTGGAGCAGCTGGGATTTGAACAGGTGCCCATATGGGGTGCTGGCACTGCAGGCTTTGGCTTAACCCACTGCACCACAGCACTGGCCCCAGGAATGTTTTTTTTTTTTAATTTATATGTATCTCATAAATACAACATTATGTACATAGTTATTGTTCTCACCGTACCCACCCTCCAACCCAGAATGTATTTTTTAAAGATTTTTTATTTATTTATTTGAGAGGTAGAGTTACAGACAGTGAGAGAGAGACAGAGAGAAAGGTGTTCCTTCCGTTGGTTCACTCCCCAAATGG